>NW_028120487.1:17500-25000 GCF_965178545.1 Coloeus monedula
CCGCTACGCGGGTTCCCCGGCTTAGGGCCGAGGAGGGGGGACAACTTCAACAACACAGCCGGCAAGGGGCGAGGCGCCGCCGCCCCGCCCCGCAGCAACATCGGGCGACTCCCGTCACCGAGCCCCTCGGCCAACCGGGCGAGGCCGAGGCAAGGCCGCGCGCCCCACCGAGCGTCCCCGTGGCACCACCGACACACCAAGCACAGGTCGGGAGCCGGGAACGGGGCGCCGCCACCTCGGCCAACTGGGCCCGTCATCCTCGGAGCTCTCAGGGAAGGGCCGGGGAAAGCCCTGTCGGACCTCCGCGAAACGGAGCACCCCCGGCCGCGGCCGCCCCACCGGCTGCCAGCCACCGCACTGGACTGACAGCCGAAAACCGAGCCCGCCCAGCGGGCGCCGGCTTAAGGCCGGGCAGGAAAGGAACGAGGCGCCGCCGCCTCGGCCACCACCGGATTTTCCCTGCGGCCCCCTCTGCGCAGAGTCGGCAGCCGCCAGGGTCGGAGGGGGGACACACTCACGGCTCTCTCCACCCCACCTAGGCTGCCAAGCAGCTCGCGGTTTTTCGGCCTTGCCCGTCACGGGGGCGGTGAAACCCGGATAAAGCCACGCGACTCGTATCCGGCTCGTTCGACACTCTTCGTTCATGGCAGCCGCACGCGCGGCCGCCGCTCTCGGCCTTCGACACAGGCACCGCCAGCCTGCGGGGACACGGCCCATCACCCGCTCCCATAATACGGACAGGCGAGTCCGAGGCCCCGGACGCCTCCAAGAGAACCAATCGTACTTGACCGGGGCGGTGCGCCGGCGCACGCCGCCTCCTACCATGACGCAACTGGAGGCAGCCAAAAACAGCGACCCCTTGGTGAACTTCCAGGACGGGTGGGGCAACACGTCTACCCGGCCCCTGCCGAACTTTGCCCAAGTCCCGCCGGAGCAGGGTAGACCTGTTCGCCCCGCGACCGGGCGACGCCGCGGCGGCCACGCCGGCGGCCTCGGGGCGCGGCCGGCCGCCGCGGCCGGGCCCGGATCCGGGTAGACCTGTCCTCCCGGGGCCGCCCCGGCGCCGGGTAGACCTGTTCGCCCCGCGACCGGGCGACGCCGCGGCGGCCACGCCGGCGGCCTCGGGGCGCGGCCGGCCGCCGCGGCCGGGCCCGGATCCGGGTAGACCTGTCCTCCCGGGGCCGCCCCGGCGCCGGGTAGACCTGTTCGCCCCGCGACCGGGCGACGCCGCGGCGGCCACGCCGGCGGCCTCGGGGCGCGGCTGGCCGCCGCGGCCGGGCCCGGATCCGGGTAGACCTGTCCTCCCGGGGCCGCCCCGGCGCCGGGTAGACCTGTTCGCCCCGCGACCGGGCGACGCCGCGGCGGCCACGCCGGCGGCCTCGGGGCGCGGCTGGCCGCCGCGGCCGGGCCCGGATCCGGGTAGACCTGTCCTCCCGGGGCCGCCCCGGCGCCGGGTAGACCTGTTCGCCCCGCGACCGGGCGACGCCGCGGCGGCCTCGCCGGCGGCCTCGGGGCGCGGCTGGCCGCCGCGGCCGGGCCCGGATCCGGGTAGACCTGTCCTCCCGGGGCCGCCCCGGCGCCGGGTAGACCTGTTCGCCCCGCGACCGGGCGACGCCGCGGCGGCCACGCCGGCGGCCTCGGGGCGCGGCCGGCCGCCGCGGCCGGGCCCGGATCCGGGTAGACCTGTCCTCCCGGGGCCGCCCCGGCGCCGGGTAGACCTGTTCGCCCCGCGACCGGGCGACGCCGCGGCGGCCACGCCGGCGGCCTCGGGGCGCGGCTGGCCGCCGCGGCCGGGCCCGGATCCGGGTAGACCTGTCCTCCCGGGGCCGCCCCGGCGCCGGGTAGACCTGTTCGCCCCGCGACCGGGCGACGCCGCGGCGGCCACGCCGGCGGCCTCGGGGCGCGGCTGGCCGCCGCGGCCGGGCCCGGATCCGGGTAGACCTGTCCTCCCGGGGCCGCCCCGGCGCCGGGTAGACCTGTTCGCCCCGCGACCGGGCGACGCCGCGGCGGCCTCGCCGGCGGCCTCGGGGCGCGGCTGGCCGCCGCGGCCGGGCCCGGATCCGGGTAGACCTGTCCTCCCGGGGCCGCCCCGGCGCCGGGTAGACCTGTTCGCCCCGCGACCGGGCGACGCCGCGGCGGCCACGCCGGCGGCCTCGGGGCGCGGCTGGCCGCCGCGGCCGGGCCCGGATCCGGGTAGACCTGTCCTCCCGGGGCCGCCCCGGCGCCGGGTAGACCTGTTCGCCCCGCGACCGGGCGACGCCGCGGCGGCCACGCCGGCGGCCTCGGGGCGCGGCTGGCCGCCGCGGCCGGGCCCGGATCCGGGTAGACCTGTCCTCCCGGGGCCGCCCCGGCGCCGGGTAGACCTGTTCGCCCCGCGACCGGGCGACGCCGCGGCGGCCACGCCGGCGGCCTCGGGGCGCGGCTGGCCGCCGCGGCCGGGCCCGGATCCGGGTAGACCTGTCCTCCCGGGGCCGCCCCGGCGCCGGGTAGACCTGTTCGCCCCGCGACCGGGCGACGCCGCGGCGGCCACGCCGGCGGCCTCGGGGCGCGGCTGGCCGCCGCGGCCGGGCCCGGATCCGGGTAGACCTGTCCTCCCGGGGCCGCCCCGGCGCCGGGTAGACCTGTTCGCCCCGCGACCGGGCGACGCCGCGGCGGCCACGCCGGCGGCCTCGGGGCGCGGCTGGCCGCCGCGGCCGGGCCCCCGATCCGCGTATACTTGTTCGCCCTCTGGCCGGATGCCGCCGGGACGGTACGCTGACGGCTCCGGCAACAGCTGGTGGGCGCGGCCGACCCCGGAGTCAAGGCATCTTCCTGCCCTCCCAGAGCCGGGGGAACCCCACAGCCCCGGAACGCCCCGGAACCCGATGGCTCTAGCAGCCCTGGCCCGCCGGAGAACCCGGGTCAAGACCAATAAATATTTTCGACGAAAATCAGCCTTTAGTTTTTGAACGAGTACATCTTTCTTCTGCTAGGAACAAGAAAGTTTCCTGGGGGGAAAAAAATTTCTTTGCACATTTTATTTCGTTTTCTTGGGGGCCCACAGCACACCTGGCCACGCTCAGGAGGACCGTGTGCCCTTAGGTCGGCCAGCCCACACACGTTGACGCATCAAAACGGACTCCCCACCCCACCCCGGGCACCACGCCCAGCTCCACCAGAGCAGAGCGCCTCTAGGGAGACAGCGGGAGGGGGAAGCAGGTACATAGGGAGGAACAGGAAACGAAGCCGACGGCCGCCGGCGCGACTGGCCCCGCCCACCAGGAGGGGGCCGGGGCCGGGGCCGAGCCAGGCCGGGCGGCCGCCTTCGGAACGGTTCTTTCGGGACCCGCCGAGGTGCCCGGCCCCCGCCGCCGCCCCGGCGAGCCGCGGGGGAGCCGCGCCGTGGCGCTCCAGGCCGGCAGCGAGCCGGCGGCCTCCGGCGGGAGGAGCCCCGCCCGCCGGCGGGGTCCGGGGCCCGGGCCGGGGCCGGGCGGCCGCCTTCGGGCCGGTTCTTCCGGGGTCCGCCGAGGTGCCCGGCCCCCGCCGCCGCCCCGGCGAGCCGCGGGGGAGCCGCGCCGTGGCGCTCCCGGCCGGCAGCGAGCCGGCGGCCTCCGGCGGGAGGAGCCCCGCCCTCCGGCGGGGGCCGGGGCCCGGGCCGGGGCCGGGCGGCCGCCTTCGGGCCGGTTCTTCCGGGGTCCGCCGAGGTGCCCGGCCCCCGCCGCCGCCCCGGCGAGCCGCGGGGGAGCCGCGCCGTGGCGCTCCCGGCCGGCAGCGAGCCGGCGGCCTCCGGCGGGAGGAGCCCCGCCCTCCGGCGGGGGCCGGGGCCCGGGCCGGGGCCGGGCGGCCGCCTTCGGGCCGGTTCTTCCGGGGTCCGCCGAGGTGCCCGGCCCCCGCCGCCGCCCCGGCGAGCCGCGGGGGAGCCGCGCCGTGGCGCTCCCGGCCGGCAGCGAGCCGGCGGCCTCCGGCGGGAGGAGCCCCGCCCGCCGGCGGGGGCCGGGGCCCGGGCCGGGGCCGGGCGGCCGCCTTCGGGCCGGTTCTTCCGGGGTCCGCCGAGGTGCCCGGCCCCCGCCGCCGCCCCGGCGAGCCGCGGGGGAGCCGCGCCGTGGCGCTCCAGGCCGGCAGCGAGCCGGCGGCCTCCGGCGGGAGGAGCCCCGCCCTCCGGCGGGGTCCGGGGCCCGGGCCGGGGCCGGGCGGCCGCCTTCGGGCCGGTTCTTCCGGGGTCCGCCGAGGTGCCCGGCCCCCGCCGCCGCCCCGGCGAGCCGCGGGGGAGCCGCGCCGTGGCGCTCCCGGCCGGCAGCGAGCCGGCGGCCTCCGGCGGGAGGAGCCCCGCCCTCCGGCGGGGGCCGGGACCCGGGCCGGGGCCGGGCGGCCGCCTTCGGGCCGGTTCTTCCGGGGTCCGCCGAGGTGCCCGGCCCCCGCCGCCGCCCCGGCGAGCCGCGGGGGAGCCGCGCCGTGGCGCTCCCGGCCGGCAGCGAGCCGGCGGCCTCCGGCGGGAGGAGCCCCGCCCTCCGGCGTGGTCCGGGGCCCGGGCCGGGGCCGGGCGGCCGCCTTCGGGCCGGTTCTTCCGGGGTCCGCCGAGGTGCCCGGCCCCCGCCGCCGCCCCGGCGAGCCGCGGGGGAGCCGCGCCGTGGCGCTCCCGGCCGGCAGCGAGCCGGCGGCCTCCGGCGGGAGGAGCCCCGCCCTCCGGCGGGGGCCGGGGCCCGGGCCGGGGCCGGGCGGCCGCCTTCGGGCCGGTTCTTCCGGGGTCCGCCGAGGTGCCCGGCCCCCGCCGCCGCCCCGGCGAGCCGCGGGGGAGCCGCGCCGTGGCGCTCCCGGCCGGCAGCGAGCCGGCGGCCCTCGGCCCATGTTGACACGGAGAGGTAGGCAGACGCAGGGTCTATCAGACCCACTCACAGCCCCGCCGCCCCCCTCTCTTTTTGCCGCCGACGGCCACAGCTGCACGCACATAGACACAGACAGACACACACCGACACAGGCGACGCGCTCCCTCCCCCTCCCTCCCGTCGCCCTGTCTCTCGAGGCTTGGGGGCGCTCTTGCTCTCCACCATCAGCCTCCCTGGCGCCACCCTCAGACTTTTCCCGCCCCTGCCCAGGGTCCCATCAGCCAGTTCGGACGGCGGCGGCGGCGGCGGCGGCGGCGGCAGCAGCAGCAGCAGCAGCAGGGGGACGAGGACTTGGGTGCCGAGGCAGCCAGGGTGTTCGGCGAGCAGGCCAAAGTGGTGCAGAAGTAGGGCCAGCGACAGTCTGGAGGTGGTGGCGGGATGCTTGGCACTGTCTCTTTTTGAAGAAGCATCCTGTTCCGGTCGCTCTGAGCCTTTTGGTTCGATGGCGTTCCTTCCTGCCTACCCCCAGCCCCGGTCAAGGCTGCGGCAGGACGGAAGCGAGGCGGGCGGATGAGGGAGTGAGAGAGGCAGAAATCAAGGTGGGAGGCGAGGCAAGGGCACGGCAGGCTTTCGAGGGCCGGGAGCCGGGCTTAGAGAGCGGACGCTGCTGTCCGTTTGGGCACGGAGGTGGCGGGAACGCCGCTGGCTCCTAAAGACTCCCTCCTCCCCTCTCCGGCAGTGGCGGGGGGAGCGGGCTGCAGGCAGGGCGGCGGCAGGGCGGGCCGGAGCTGGGGAAGCGCGCGGCAGGGGGTGACGCTGACGGCCGCTCAGGTATGCAGCCGGCAGGGACGCCGCCCTCTGGGACCGACAGTCACTCGCCTTCACGCCCCAGCTTTTGGGGGGGGGGGGGGGGGGGAACCAGCGCGCGCGAGCGGCCGCGTGTGGCGGGTGCGCGCGTGCGCGTGCGGGGCGGCCGGACCTGCTCGCGGGCCCGGACTGGGTCCCGGGGCTGCGGGTCCCATCGACGAGACCTGGTCTCCCCAGCACCAGGAGGGGAGGCCGGCTCTACCCACCTTGGGGGGGCGGGGGAGCGGGGGGAGGGGGAGGGGAGCGCTGGCGGCAGGCCTCGAGCTCCAGGAGGAGAAATCTACACAGGAAACAAATCTACGGGCCGCTCACGCGACTACAGTTCCAAGTGGGGCCTGGAACGAGAGCTCTGCCCGCCGCTACACGGCAAACCCATCGGGCCGGACGGGGAACACAGCTCTAGCCCGGGGCCAAACGGAAAAACCCCATCGGGCCGGACGGGGGAGGACAACAGGTCTAGCCCGGCGCCGGGCGCCGGGCTGGGCAGGGCCAGGCGAGGACAGCAAACAGCTCTACCCCGGCGCTAAACGCCAAGCCGGCAGGGCCGGACGGGGGCAGCAGGTCTAGCCCGGCGCTAGGCGTCGGGCTGGGGCCGCCTGACGGGGACAGCAGGTCTAGCCCGGGAGCCGGGCGCGGCGAGGACGGCGAACAGCTCTACCCCGGCGCCAACTCGTCGGGCCGGCGGGGCCGAGCGGCGAAGGCAACAGGTCTACCCCGGCGCCGGGCGCCGGGCCGGGGCGCCGGGCGCGCCGAGGACGGCGAACAGCTCTACCCCGGCGCCAACTGGTCGGGCCGGCGGGGCCGAGCGGCGAAGGCAACAGGTCTACCCCGGCGCCAACTGGTCGGGCCGGCGGGGCCGAGCGGCGAAGGCAACAGGTCTACCCCGGCGCCAACTGGTCGGGCCGGCGGGGCCGAGCGGCGAAGGCAACAGGTCTACCCCGGCGCCGAGCGCCGGGCCGGGGCGCCGGGCGCGGCGAGGACGGCGAACAGCTCTACCCCGGCGCCAACTGGTCGGGCCGGCGGGGCCGAGCGGCGAAGGCAACAGGTCTACCCCGGCGCCGGGCGCCGGGCCGGGGCGCCGGGCGCGCCGAGGACGGCGAACAGCTCTACCCCGGCGCCAACTGGTCGGGCCGGCGGGGCCGAGCGGCGAAGGCAACAGGTCTACCCCGGCGCCAACTGGTCGGGCCGGCGGGGCCGAGCGGCGAAGGCAACAGGTCTACCCCGGCGCCAACTGGTCGGGCCGGCGGGGCCGAGCGGCGAAGGCAACAGGTCTACCCCGGCGCCAACTGGTCGGGCCGGCGGGGCCGAGCGGCGAAGGCAACAGGTCTACCCCGGCGCCGGGCGCCGGGCCGGGGCGCCGGGCGCGCCGAGGACGGCGAACAGCTCTACCCCGGCGCCAACTGGTCGGGCCGGCGGGGCCGAGCGGCGAAGGCAACAGGTCTACCCCGGCGCCGGGAGCCGGGCCGGCGGGGCCGAGCGGCGAAGGCAACAGGTCTACCCCGGCGCCAACTGGTCGGGCCGGCGGGGCCGAGCGGCGAAGGCAACAGGTCTACCCCGGCGCTGGGCGCCGGGCCGGGGCGCCGGGCGCGCCGAGGACGGCGAACAGCTCTACCCCGGCGCCAACTGGTCGGGCCGGCGGGGCCGAGCGGCGAAGGCAACAGGTCTACCCCGGCGCCGGGAGCCGGGCCGGCGGGGCCGAGCGGCGAAGGCAACAGGTCTACCCCGGCGCCAACTGGTCGGGCCGGCGGGGCCGAGCGGCGAAGGCAACAGGTCTACCCCGGCGCCAACTGGTCGGGCCGGCGGGGCCGAGCGGCGAAGGCAACAGGTGTAC
>NW_028120487.1:37500-45000 GCF_965178545.1 Coloeus monedula
AGAGGAGCGAAAGAAGGCCCCGCGGCCTCGGTCCTGGGACAACGGCAGCCCGAAGCGCGCACCCACCACCGGCCGAGCTCCGCCACGGTTCCAGGCGGGCAGCGGGCAGACGGACGCGGGGCTGCTTTTCCACGGGCGGGACACGTCCCCGAGAGGCCCTGCCCGCGGCTTGGCGCCAACGAGCCTCCCCGACGCACCCGAGGCCGCCGACGCCGGCGGGCCGACTTCGCAGCAGCTTTCGCATCGGTCACAGCGGAGAAGCGCGGGGAGGGTGCCGCCACCCGACCCCGGCTGCGGACGAACCGCTCCCTTCGTTAAGCGAGACAACATCGGGACGGGACCACCGGGGGAGGGAGGCGCCACGGCCAGGCCGCGCTCCCGCCGCCCCAGGGAACCTTGCCGAGCGTGCGAGAAAGTGCCACCGACCATGCCCACGGGCCACCGGCTTTCGCCCGCCTCGCGGCGATCGGCTTCCCCCCGGAAAAGCCGGGGGGAACGGCAAAGAAGCAGAAAAGAAAAAAAAAGGCACGACCGACAGCGCGTCACGTGACCCCGTGCTACCCACGGGGGCCGCGGGCCCGGGGGGCGAGGCCCGCGCCTCTCACTCCCCCCCAGCACACGCTCCCAAAACGACCTCTCGAACGCTTCCTTCCTTCCTTCCTTCCCATTTTGCGTTCGTGGCCCGCGCGCCTTCGTGCCGCGCTTCCCCCGTCGTGCCGCGGCGGCTTAAGGCCGCAAGGTGGGGGGGGAAAAAGAAAAAAAAAGAAGCGTAGGCCGGGGCGGGCACCCCCCACTGCAACCGCACAAGCCGGCACGCACGCCTGAAACCGTGGACCTTCTCACAACCCAGCCCCGCCGGCAACCACTACAGCCGGGACAGGCCAGACACCACGGGCCGCCCCAGCGTCGCGGCTCAGCCAACGCCGGCCGAAAACAAGGAAGGGCGAGGCGCCGCCGCCTCGCCAGCAGCATTCTCCCAGGGCTCTCTGTCGGGCTTCCGGTCCACTCTCGGCAGGCCGGCCACCGCAGGCCGGCCGCCGCCCCTGAGACATTCCCACCCGCTACGCGGGTTCCCCGGCTTAGGGCCGAGGAGGGGGGACAACTTCAACAACACAGCCGGCAAGGGGCGAGGCGCCGCCGCCCCGCCCCGCAGCAACATCGGGCGACTCCCGTCACCGAGCCCCTCGGCCAACCGGGCGAGGCCGAGGCAAGGCCGCGCGCCCCACCGAGCGTCCCCGTGGCACCACCGACACACCAAGCACAGGTCGGGAGCCGGGAACGGGGCGCCGCCACCTCGGCCAACTGGGCCCGTCATCCTCGGAGCTCTCAGGGAAGGGCCGGGGAAAGCCCTGTCGGACCTCCGCGAAACGGAGCACCCCCGGCCGCGGCCGCCCCACCGGCTGCCAGCCACCGCACTGGACTGACAGCCGAAAACCGAGCCCGCCCAGCGGGCGCCGGCTTAAGGCCGGGCAGGAAAGGAACGAGGCGCCGCCGCCTCGGCCACCACCGGATTTTCCCTGCGGCCCCCTCTGCGCAGAGTCGGCAGCCGCCAGGGTCGGAGGGGGGACACACTCACGGCTCTCTCCACCCCACCTAGGCTGCCAAGCAGCTCGCGGTTTTTCGGCCTTGCCCGTCACGGGGGCGGTGAAACCCGGATAAAGCCACGCGACTCGCATCCGGCTCGTTCGACACTCTTTGTTCGTGGCAGCCGCACGCGCGGCCGCCGCTCTCGGCCTTCGACACAGGCACCGCCAGCCTGCGGGGACACGGCCCATCACCCGCTCCCATAATACGGACAGGCGAGTCCGAGGCCCCGGACGCCTCCAAGAGAACCAATCGTACTTGACCGGGGCGGTGCGCCGGCGCACGCCGCCTCCTACCATGACGCAACTGGAGGCAGCCAAAAACAGCGACCCCTTGGTGAACTTCCAGGACGGGTGGGGCAACACGTCTACCCGGCCCCTGCCGAACTTTGCCCAAGTCCCGCCGGAGCAGGGTAGACCTGTTCGCCCCGCGACCGGGCGACGCCGCGGCGGCCACGCCGGCGGCCTCGGGGCGCGGCCGGCCGCCGCGGCCGGGCCCGGATCCGGGTAGACCTGTCCTCCCGGGGCCGCCCCGGCGCCGGGTAGACCTGTTCGCCCCGCGACCGGGCGACGCCGCGGCGGCCACGCCGGCGGCCTCGGGGCGCGGCCGGCCGCCGCGGCCGGGCCCGGATCCGGGTAGACCTGTCCTCCCGGGGCCGCCCCGGCGCCGGGTAGACCTGTTCGCCCCGCGACCGGGCGACGCCGCGGCGGCCACGCCGGCGGCCTCGGGGCGCGGCTGGCCGCCGCGGCCGGGCCCGGATCCGGGTAGACCTGTCCTCCCGGGGCCGCCCCGGCGCCGGGTAGACCTGTTCGCCCCGCGACCGGGCGACGCCGCGGCGGCCTCGCCGGCGGCCTCGGGGCGCGGCTGGCCGCCGCGGCCGGGCCCGGATCCGGGTAGACCTGTCCTCCCGGGGCCGCCCCGGCGCCGGGTAGACCTGTTCGCCCCGCGACCGGGCGACGCCGCGGCGGCCTCGCCGGCGGCCTCGGGGCGCGGCTGGCCGCCGCGGCCGGGCCCGGATCCGGGTAGACCTGTCCTCCCGGGGCCGCCCCGGCGCCGGGTAGACCTGTTCGCCCCGCGACCGGGCGACGCCGCGGCGGCCACGCCGGCGGCCTCGGGGCGCGGCTGGCCGCCGCGGCCGGGCCCGGATCCGGGTAGACCTGTCCTCCCGGGGCCGCCCCGGCGCCGGGTAGACCTGTTCGCCCCGCGACCGGGCGACGCCGCGGCGGCCACGCCGGCGGCCTCGGGGCGCGGCTGGCCGCCGCGGCCGGGCCCGGATCCGGGTAGACCTGTCCTCCCGGGGCCGCCCCGGCGCCGGGTAGACCTGTTCGCCCCGCGACCGGGCGACGCCGCGGCGGCCACGCCGGCGGCCTCGGGGCGCGGCTGGCCGCCGCGGCCGGGCCCCCGATCCGCGTATACTTGTTCGCCCTCTGGCCGGATGCCGCCGGGACGGTACGCTGACGGCTCCGGCAACAGCTGGTGGGCGCGGCCGACCCCGGAGTCAAGGCATCTTCCTGCCCTCCCAGAGCCGGGGGAACCCCACAGCCCCGGAACGCCCCGGAACCCGATGGCTCTAGCAGCCCTGGCCCGCCGGAGAACCCGGGTCAAGACCAATAAATATTTTCGACGAAAATCAGCCTTTAGTTTTTGAACGAGTACATCTTTCTTCTGCTAGGAACAAGAAAGTTTCCTGGGGGGAAAAAAATTTCTTTGCACATTTTATTTCGTTTTCTTGGGGGCCCACAGCACACCTGGCCACGCTCAGGAGGACCGTGTGCCCTTAGGTCGGCCAGCCCACACACGTTGACGCATCAAAACGGACTCCCCACCCCACCCCGGGCACCACGCCCAGCTCCACCAGAGCAGAGCGCCTCTAGGGAGACAGCGGGAGGGGGAAGCAGGTACATAGGGAGGAACAGGAAACGAAGCCGACGGCCGCCGGCGCGACTGGCCCCGCCCACCAGGAGGGGGCCGGGGCCGGGGCCGAGCCAGGCCGGGCGGCCGCCTTCGGAACGGTTCTTTCGGGACCCGCCGAGGTGCCCGGCCCCCGCCGCCGCCCCGGCGAGCCGCGGGGGAGCCGCGCCGTGGCGCTCCAGGCCGGCAGCGAGCCGGCGGCCTCCGGCGGGAGGAGCCCCGCCCTCCGGCGGGGTCCGGGGCCCGGGCCGGGGCCGGGCGGCCGCCTTCGGGCCGGTTCTTCCGGGGTCCGCCGAGGTGCCCGGCCCCCGCCGCCGCCCCGGCGAGCCGCGGGGGAGCCGCGCCGTGGCGCTCCCGGCCGGCAGCGAGCCGGCGGCCTCCGGCGGGAGGAGCCCCGCCCTCCGGCGGGGGCCGGGGCCCGGGCCGGGGCCGGGCGGCCGCCTTCGGGCCGGTTCTTCCGGGGTCCGCCGAGGTGCCCGGCCCCCGCCGCCGCCCCGGCGAGCCGCGGGGGAGCCGCGCCGTGGCGCTCCCGGCCGGCAGCGAGCCGGCGGCCTCCGGCGGGAGGAGCCCCGCCCTCCGGCGGGGGCCGGGGCCCGGGCCGGGGCCGGGCGGCCGCCTTCGGGCCGGTTCTTCCGGGGTCCGCCGAGGTGCCCGGCCCCCGCCGCCGCCCCGGCGAGCCGCGGGGGAGCCGCGCCGTGGCGCTCCCGGCCGGCAGCGAGCCGGCGGCCTCCGGCGGGAGGAGCCCCGCCCGCCGGCGGGGGCCGGGGCCCGGGCCGGGGCCGGGCGGCCGCCTTCGGGCCGGTTCTTCCGGGGTCCGCCGAGGTGCCCGGCCCCCGCCGCCGCCCCGGCGAGCCGCGGGGGAGCCGCGCCGTGGCGCTCCAGGCCGGCAGCGAGCCGGCGGCCTCCGGCGGGAGGAGCCCCGCCCTCCGGCGGGGTCCGGGGCCCGGGCCGGGGCCGGGCGGCCGCCTTCGGGCCGGTTCTTCCGGGGTCCGCCGAGGTGCCCGGCCCCCGCCGCCGCCCCGGCGAGCCGCGGGGGAGCCGCGCCGTGGCGCTCCCGGCCGGCAGCGAGCCGGCGGCCTCCGGCGGGAGGAGCCCCGCCCTCCGGCGTGGTCCGGGGCCCGGGCCGGGGCCGGGCGGCCGCCTTCGGGCCGGTTCTTCCGGGGTCCGCCGAGGTGCCCGGCCCCCGCCGCCGCCCCGGCGAGCCGCGGGGGAGCCGCGCCGTGGCGCTCCCGGCCGGCAGCGAGCCGGCGGCCTCCGGCGGGAGGAGCCCCGCCCTCCGGCGGGGTCCGGGGCCCGGGCCGGGGCCGGGCGGCCGCCTTCGGGCCGGTTCTTCCGGGGTCCGCCGAGGTGCCCGGCCCCCGCCGCCGCCCCGGCGAGCCGCGGGGGAGCCGCGCCGTGGCGCTCCCGGCCGGCAGCGAGCCGGCGGCCTCCGGCGGGAGGAGCCCCGCCCGCCGGCGGGGGCCGGGACCCGGGCCGGGGCCGGGCGGCCGCCTTCGGGCCGGTTCTTCCGGGGTCCGCCGAGGTGCCCGGCCCCCGCCGCCGCCCCGGCGAGCCGCGGGGGAGCCGCGCCGTGGCGCTCCCGGCCGGCAGCGAGCCGGCGGCCTCCGGCGGGAGGAGCCCCGCCCTCCGGCGTGGTCCGGGGCCCGGGCCGGGGCCGGGCGGCCGCCTTCGGGCCGGTTCTTCCGGGGTCCGCCGAGGTGCCCGGCCCCCGCCGCCGCCCCGGCGAGCCGCGGGGGAGCCGCGCCGTGGCGCTCCCGGCCGGCAGCGAGCCGGCGGCCCTCGGCCCATGTTGACACGGAGAGGTAGGCAGACGCAGGGTCTATCAGACCCACTCACAGCCCCGCCGCCCCCCTCTCTTTTTGCCGCCGACGGCCACAGCTGCACGCACATAGACACAGACAGACACACACCGACACAGGCGACGCGCTCCCTCCCCCTCCCTCCCGTCGCCCTGTCTCTCGAGGCTTGGGGGCGCTCTTGCTCTCCACCATCAGCCTCCCTGGCGCCACCCTCAGACTTTTCCCGCCCCTGCCCAGGGTCCCATCAGCCAGTTCGGACGGCGGCGGCGGCGGCGGCGGCGGCGGCAGCAGCAGCAGCAGCAGCAGGGGGACGAGGACTTGGGTGCCGAGGCAGCCAGGGTGTTCGGCGAGCAGGCCAAAGTGGTGCAGAAGTAGGGCCAGCGACAGTCTGGAGGTGGTGGCGGGATGCTTGGCACTGTCTCTTTTTGAAGAAGCATCCTGTTCCGGTCGCTCTGAGCCTTTTGGTTCGATGGCGTTCCTTCCTGCCTACCCCCAGCCCCGGTCAAGGCTGCGGCAGGACGGAAGCGAGGCGGGCGGATGAGGGAGTGAGAGAGGCAGAAATCAAGGTGGGAGGCGAGGCAAGGGCACGGCAGGCTTTCGAGGGCCGGGAGCCGGGCTTAGAGAGCGGACGCTGCTGTCCGTTTGGGCACGGAGGTGGCGGGAACGCCGCTGGCTCCTAAAGACTCCCTCCTCCCCTCTCCGGCAGTGGCGGGGGGAGCGGGCTGCAGGCAGGGCGGCGGCAGGGCGGGCCGGAGCTGGGGAAGCGCGCGGCAGGGGGTGACGCTGACGGCCGCTCAGGTATGCAGCCGGCAGGGACGCCGCCCTCTGGGACCGACAGTCACTCGCCTTCACGCCCCAGCTTTTGGGGGGGGGGGGGGGGGGGAACCAGCGCGCGCGAGCGGCCGCGTGTGGCGGGTGCGCGCGTGCGCGTGCGGGGCGGCCGGACCTGCTCGCGGGCCCGGACTGGGTCCCGGGGCTGCGGGTCCCATCGACGAGACCTGGTCTCCCCAGCACCAGGAGGGGAGGCCGGCTCTACCCACCTTGGGGGGGCGGGGGAGCGGGGGGAGGGGGAGGGGAGCGCTGGCGGCAGGCCTCGAGCTCCAGGAGGAGAAATCTACACAGGAAACAAATCTACGGGCCGCTCACGCGACTACAGTTCCAAGTGGGGCCTGGAACGAGAGCTCTGCCCGCCGCTACACGGCAAACCCATCGGGCCGGACGGGGAACACAGCTCTAGCCCGGGGCCAAACGGAAAAACCCCATCGGGCCGGACGGGGGAGGACAACAGGTCTAGCCCGGCGCCGGGCGCCGGGCTGGGCAGGGCCAGGCGAGGACAGCAAACAGCTCTACCCCGGCGCTAAACGCCAAGCCGGCAGGGCCGGACGGGGGCAGCAGGTCTAGCCCGGCGCTAGGCGTCGGGCTGGGGCCGCCTGACGGGGACAGCAGGTCTAGCCCGGGAGCCGGGCGCGGCGAGGACGGCGAACAGCTCTACCCCGGCGCCAACTCGTCGGGCCGGCGGGGCCGAGCGGCGAAGGCAACAGGTCTACCCCGGCGCCGGGCGCCGGGCCGGGGCGCCGGGCGCGCCGAGGACGGCGAACAGCTCTACCCCGGCGCCAACTGGTCGGGCCGGCGGGGCCGAGCGGCGAAGGCAACAGGTCTACCCCGGCGCCAACTGGTCGGGCCGGCGGGGCCGAGCGGCGAAGGCAACAGGTCTACCCCGGCGCCAACTGGTCGGGCCGGCGGGGCCGAGCGGCGAAGGCAACAGGTCTACCCCGGCGCCAACTGGTCGGGCCGGCGGGGCCGAGCGGCGAAGGCAACAGGTCTACCCCGGCGCCGGGCGCCGGGCCGGGGCGCCGGGCGCGCCGAGGACGGCGAACAGCTCTACCCCGGCGCCAACTGGTCGGGCCGGCGGGGCCGAGCGGCGAAGGCAACAGGTCTACCCCGGCGCCGGGAGCCGGGCCGGCGGGGCCGAGCGGCGAAGGCAACAGGTCTACCCCGGCGCCAACTGGTCGGGCCGGCGGGGCCGAGCGGCGAAGGCAACAGGTGTACCCCGGCGCTGGGCGCCGGGCCGGGGCGCCGGGCGCGCCGAGGACGGCGAACAGCTCTACCCCGGCGCCAACTGGTCGGGCCGGCGGGGCCGAGCGGCGAAGGCAACAGGTCTACCCCGGCGCCGGGAGCCGGGCCGGCGGGGCCGAGCGGCGAAGGC
>NW_028120487.1:57500-65000 GCF_965178545.1 Coloeus monedula
CCGCCCTGCCCGAGCACCGGACACCGCCGTGGCTTCCCCATTACAGAGAGCCCCGGAAGAGCCGGCCCGCCGGGGGCCCTTTCCGACGCGACCCGAAAAGCCTCATCGATCGGCTGAGAAAAGAGGAGCGAAAGAAGGCCCCGCGGCCTCGGTCCTGGGACAACGGCAGCCCGAAGCGCGCACCCACCACCGGCCGAGCTCCGCCACGGTTCCAGGCGGGCAGCGGGCAGACGGACGCGGGGCTGCTTTTCCACGGGCGGGACACGTCCCCGAGAGGCCCTGCCCGCGGCTTGGCGCCAACGAGCCTCCCCGACGCACCCGAGGCCGCCGACGCCGGCGGGCCGACTTCGCAGCAGCTTTCGCATCGGTCACAGCGGAGAAGCGCGGGGAGGGTGCCGCCACCCGACCCCGGCTGCGGACGAACCGCTCCCTTCGTTAAGCGAGACAACATCGGGACGGGACCACCGGGGGAGGGAGGCGCCACGGCCAGGCCGCGCTCCCGCCGCCCCAGGGAACCTTGCCGAGCGTGCGAGAAAGTGCCACCGACCATGCCCACGGGCCACCGGCTTTCGCCCGCCTCGCGGCGATCGGCTTCCCCCCGGAAAAGCCGGGGGGAACGGCAAAGAAGCAGAAAAGAAAAAAAAAGGCACGACCGACAGCGCGTCACGTGACCCCGTGCTACCCACGGGGGCCGCGGGCCCGGGGGGCGAGGCCCGCGCCTCTCACTCCCCCCCAGCACACGCTCCCAAAACGACCTCTCGAACGCTTCCTTCCTTCCTTCCTTCCCATTTTGCGTTCGTGGCCCGCGCGCCTTCGTGCCGCGCTTCCCCCGTCGTGCCGCGGCGGCTTAAGGCCGCAAGGTGGGGGGGGAAAAAGAAAAAAAAAGAAGCGTAGGCCGGGGCGGGCACCCCCCACTGCAACCGCACAAGCCGGCACGCACGCCTGAAACCGTGGACCTTCTCACAACCCAGCCCCGCCGGCAACCACTACAGCCGGGACAGGCCAGACACCACGGGCCGCCCCAGCGTCGCGGCTCAGCCAACGCCGGCCGAAAACAAGGAAGGGCGAGGCGCCGCCGCCTCGCCAGCAGCATTCTCCCAGGGCTCTCTGTCGGGCTTCCGGTCCACTCTCGGCAGGCCGGCCACCGCAGGCCGGCCGCCGCCCCTGAGACATTCCCACCCGCTACGCGGGTTCCCCGGCTTAGGGCCGAGGAGGGGGGACAACTTCAACAACACAGCCGGCAAGGGGCGAGGCGCCGCCGCCCCGCCCCGCAGCAACATCGGGCGACTCCCGTCACCGAGCCCCTCGGCCAACCGGGCGAGGCCGAGGCAAGGCCGCGCGCCCCACCGAGCGTCCCCGTGGCACCACCGACACACCAAGCACAGGTCGGGAGCCGGGAACGGGGCGCCGCCACCTCGGCCAACTGGGCCCGTCATCCTCGGAGCTCTCAGGGAAGGGCCGGGGAAAGCCCTGTCGGACCTCCGCGAAACGGAGCACCCCCGGCCGCGGCCGCCCCACCGGCTGCCAGCCACCGCACTGGACTGACAGCCGAAAACCGAGCCCGCCCAGCGGGCGCCGGCTTAAGGCCGGGCAGGAAAGGAACGAGGCGCCGCCGCCTCGGCCACCACCGGATTTTCCCTGCGGCCCCCTCTGCGCAGAGTCGGCAGCCGCCAGGGTCGGAGGGGGGACACACTCACGGCTCTCTCCACCCCACCTAGGCTGCCAAGCAGCTCGCGGTTTTTCGGCCTTGCCCGTCACGGGGGCGGTGAAACCCGGATAAAGCCACGCGACTCGCATCCGGCTCGTTCGACACTCTTTGTTCGTGGCAGCCGCACGCGCGGCCGCCGCTCTCGGCCTTCGACACAGGCACCGCCAGCCTGCGGGGACACGGCCCATCACCCGCTCCCATAATACGGACAGGCGAGTCCGAGGCCCCGGACGCCTCCAAGAGAACCAATCGTACTTGACCGGGGCGGTGCGCCGGCGCACGCCGCCTCCTACCATGACGCAACTGGAGGCAGCCAAAAACAGCGACCCCTTGGTGAACTTCCAGGACGGGTGGGGCAACACGTCTACCCGGCCCCTGCCGAACTTTGCCCAAGTCCCGCCGGAGCAGGGTAGACCTGTTCGCCCCGCGACCGGGCGACGCCGCGGCGGCCACGCCGGCGGCCTCGGGGCGCGGCCGGCCGCCGCGGCCGGGCCCGGATCCGGGTAGACCTGTCCTCCCGGGGCCGCCCCGGCGCCGGGTAGACCTGTTCGCCCCGCGACCGGGCGACGCCGCGGCGGCCACGCCGGCGGCCTCGGGGCGCGGCCGGCCGCCGCGGCCGGGCCCGGATCCGGGTAGACCTGTCCTCCCGGGGCCGCCCCGGCGCCGGGTAGACCTGTTCGCCCCGCGACCGGGCGACGCCGCGGCGGCCACGCCGGCGGCCTCGGGGCGCGGCTGGCCGCCGCGGCCGGGCCCGGATCCGGGTAGACCTGTCCTCCCGGGGCCGCCCCGGCGCCGGGTAGACCTGTTCGCCCCGCGACCGGGCGACGCCGCGGCGGCCTCGCCGGCGGCCTCGGGGCGCGGCTGGCCGCCGCGGCCGGGCCCGGATCCGGGTAGACCTGTCCTCCCGGGGCCGCCCCGGCGCCGGGTAGACCTGTTCGCCCCGCGACCGGGCGACGCCGCGGCGGCCTCGCCGGCGGCCTCGGGGCGCGGCTGGCCGCCGCGGCCGGGCCCGGATCCGGGTAGACCTGTCCTCCCGGGGCCGCCCCGGCGCCGGGTAGACCTGTTCGCCCCGCGACCGGGCGACGCCGCGGCGGCCACGCCGGCGGCCTCGGGGCGCGGCTGGCCGCCGCGGCCGGGCCCGGATCCGGGTAGACCTGTCCTCCCGGGGCCGCCCCGGCGCCGGGTAGACCTGTTCGCCCCGCGACCGGGCGACGCCGCGGCGGCCACGCCGGCGGCCTCGGGGCGCGGCTGGCCGCCGCGGCCGGGCCCGGATCCGGGTAGACCTGTCCTCCCGGGGCCGCCCCGGCGCCGGGTAGACCTGTTCGCCCCGCGACCGGGCGACGCCGCGGCGGCCACGCCGGCGGCCTCGGGGCGCGGCTGGCCGCCGCGGCCGGGCCCCCGATCCGCGTATACTTGTTCGCCCTCTGGCCGGATGCCGCCGGGACGGTACGCTGACGGCTCCGGCAACAGCTGGTGGGCGCGGCCGACCCCGGAGTCAAGGCATCTTCCTGCCCTCCCAGAGCCGGGGGAACCCCACAGCCCCGGAACGCCCCGGAACCCGATGGCTCTAGCAGCCCTGGCCCGCCGGAGAACCCGGGTCAAGACCAATAAATATTTTCGACGAAAATCAGCCTTTAGTTTTTGAACGAGTACATCTTTCTTCTGCTAGGAACAAGAAAGTTTCCTGGGGGGAAAAAAATTTCTTTGCACATTTTATTTCGTTTTCTTGGGGGCCCACAGCACACCTGGCCACGCTCAGGAGGACCGTGTGCCCTTAGGTCGGCCAGCCCACACACGTTGACGCATCAAAACGGACTCCCCACCCCACCCCGGGCACCACGCCCAGCTCCACCAGAGCAGAGCGCCTCTAGGGAGACAGCGGGAGGGGGAAGCAGGTACATAGGGAGGAACAGGAAACGAAGCCGACGGCCGCCGGCGCGACTGGCCCCGCCCACCAGGAGGGGGCCGGGGCCGGGGCCGAGCCAGGCCGGGCGGCCGCCTTCGGAACGGTTCTTTCGGGACCCGCCGAGGTGCCCGGCCCCCGCCGCCGCCCCGGCGAGCCGCGGGGGAGCCGCGCCGTGGCGCTCCAGGCCGGCAGCGAGCCGGCGGCCTCCGGCGGGAGGAGCCCCGCCCGCCGGCGGGGTCCGGGGCCCGGGCCGGGGCCGGGCGGCCGCCTTCGGGCCGGTTCTTCCGGGGTCCGCCGAGGTGCCCGGCCCCCGCCGCCGCCCCGGCGAGCCGCGGGGGAGCCGCGCCGTGGCGCTCCCGGCCGGCAGCGAGCCGGCGGCCTCCGGCGGGAGGAGCCCCGCCCTCCGGCGGGGGCCGGGGCCCGGGCCGGGGCCGGGCGGCCGCCTTCGGGCCGGTTCTTCCGGGGTCCGCCGAGGTGCCCGGCCCCCGCCGCCGCCCCGGCGAGCCGCGGGGGAGCCGCGCCGTGGCGCTCCCGGCCGGCAGCGAGCCGGCGGCCTCCGGCGGGAGGAGCCCCGCCCTCCGGCGGGGGCCGGGGCCCGGGCCGGGGCCGGGCGGCCGCCTTCGGGCCGGTTCTTCCGGGGTCCGCCGAGGTGCCCGGCCCCCGCCGCCGCCCCGGCGAGCCGCGGGGGAGCCGCGCCGTGGCGCTCCCGGCCGGCAGCGAGCCGGCGGCCTCCGGCGGGAGGAGCCCCGCCCGCCGGCGGGGGCCGGGGCCCGGGCCGGGGCCGGGCGGCCGCCTTCGGGCCGGTTCTTCCGGGGTCCGCCGAGGTGCCCGGCCCCCGCCGCCGCCCCGGCGAGCCGCGGGGGAGCCGCGCCGTGGCGCTCCAGGCCGGCAGCGAGCCGGCGGCCTCCGGCGGGAGGAGCCCCGCCCTCCGGCGGGGTCCGGGGCCCGGGCCGGGGCCGGGCGGCCGCCTTCGGGCCGGTTCTTCCGGGGTCCGCCGAGGTGCCCGGCCCCCGCCGCCGCCCCGGCGAGCCGCGGGGGAGCCGCGCCGTGGCGCTCCCGGCCGGCAGCGAGCCGGCGGCCTCCGGCGGGAGGAGCCCCGCCCTCCGGCGTGGTCCGGGGCCCGGGCCGGGGCCGGGCGGCCGCCTTCGGGCCGGTTCTTCCGGGGTCCGCCGAGGTGCCCGGCCCCCGCCGCCGCCCCGGCGAGCCGCGGGGGAGCCGCGCCGTGGCGCTCCCGGCCGGCAGCGAGCCGGCGGCCTCCGGCGGGAGGAGCCCCGCCCTCCGGCGGGGTCCGGGGCCCGGGCCGGGGCCGGGCGGCCGCCTTCGGGCCGGTTCTTCCGGGGTCCGCCGAGGTGCCCGGCCCCCGCCGCCGCCCCGGCGAGCCGCGGGGGAGCCGCGCCGTGGCGCTCCCGGCCGGCAGCGAGCCGGCGGCCTCCGGCGGGAGGAGCCCCGCCCGCCGGCGGGGGCCGGGACCCGGGCCGGGGCCGGGCGGCCGCCTTCGGGCCGGTTCTTCCGGGGTCCGCCGAGGTGCCCGGCCCCCGCCGCCGCCCCGGCGAGCCGCGGGGGAGCCGCGCCGTGGCGCTCCCGGCCGGCAGCGAGCCGGCGGCCTCCGGCGGGAGGAGCCCCGCCCTCCGGCGTGGTCCGGGGCCCGGGCCGGGGCCGGGCGGCCGCCTTCGGGCCGGTTCTTCCGGGGTCCGCCGAGGTGCCCGGCCCCCGCCGCCGCCCCGGCGAGCCGCGGGGGAGCCGCGCCGTGGCGCTCCCGGCCGGCAGCGAGCCGGCGGCCCTCGGCCCATGTTGACACGGAGAGGTAGGCAGACGCAGGGTCTATCAGACCCACTCACAGCCCCGCCGCCCCCCTCTCTTTTTGCCGCCGACGGCCACAGCTGCACGCACATAGACACAGACAGACACACACCGACACAGGCGACGCGCTCCCTCCCCCTCCCTCCCGTCGCCCTGTCTCTCGAGGCTTGGGGGCGCTCTTGCTCTCCACCATCAGCCTCCCTGGCGCCACCCTCAGACTTTTCCCGCCCCTGCCCAGGGTCCCATCAGCCAGTTCGGACGGCGGCGGCGGCGGCGGCGGCGGCGGCAGCAGCAGCAGCAGCAGCAGGGGGACGAGGACTTGGGTGCCGAGGCAGCCAGGGTGTTCGGCGAGCAGGCCAAAGTGGTGCAGAAGTAGGGCCAGCGACAGTCTGGAGGTGGTGGCGGGATGCTTGGCACTGTCTCTTTTTGAAGAAGCATCCTGTTCCGGTCGCTCTGAGCCTTTTGGTTCGATGGCGTTCCTTCCTGCCTACCCCCAGCCCCGGTCAAGGCTGCGGCAGGACGGAAGCGAGGCGGGCGGATGAGGGAGTGAGAGAGGCAGAAATCAAGGTGGGAGGCGAGGCAAGGGCACGGCAGGCTTTCGAGGGCCGGGAGCCGGGCTTAGAGAGCGGACGCTGCTGTCCGTTTGGGCACGGAGGTGGCGGGAACGCCGCTGGCTCCTAAAGACTCCCTCCTCCCCTCTCCGGCAGTGGCGGGGGGAGCGGGCTGCAGGCAGGGCGGCGGCAGGGCGGGCCGGAGCTGGGGAAGCGCGCGGCAGGGGGTGACGCTGACGGCCGCTCAGGTATGCAGCCGGCAGGGACGCCGCCCTCTGGGACCGACAGTCACTCGCCTTCACGCCCCAGCTTTTGGGGGGGGGGGGGGGGGGGGAACCAGCGCGCGCGAGCGGCCGCGTGTGGCGGGTGCGCGCGTGCGCGTGCGGGGCGGCCGGACCTGCTCGCGGGCCCGGACTGGGTCCCGGGGCTGCGGGTCCCATCGACGAGACCTGGTCTCCCCAGCACCAGGAGGGGAGGCCGGCTCTACCCACCTTGGGGGGGCGGGGGAGCGGGGGGAGGGGGAGGGGAGCGCTGGCGGCAGGCCTCGAGCTCCAGGAGGAGAAATCTACACAGGAAACAAATCTACGGGCCGCTCACGCGACTACAGTTCCAAGTGGGGCCTGGAACGAGAGCTCTGCCCGCCGCTACACGGCAAACCCATCGGGCCGGACGGGGAACACAGCTCTAGCCCGGGGCCAAACGGAAAAACCCCATCGGGCCGGACGGGGGAGGACAACAGGTCTAGCCCGGCGCCGGGCGCCGGGCTGGGCAGGGCCAGGCGAGGACAGCAAACAGCTCTACCCCGGCGCTAAACGCCAAGCCGGCAGGGCCGGACGGGGGCAGCAGGTCTAGCCCGGCGCTAGGCGTCGGGCTGGGGCCGCCTGACGGGGACAGCAGGTCTAGCCCGGGAGCCGGGCGCGGCGAGGACGGCGAACAGCTCTACCCCGGCGCCAACTCGTCGGGCCGGCGGGGCCGAGCGGCGAAGGCAACAGGTCTACCCCGGCGCCGGGCGCCGGGCCGGGGCGCCGGGCGCGCCGAGGACGGCGAACAGCTCTACCCCGGCGCCAACTGGTCGGGCCGGCGGGGCCGAGCGGCGAAGGCAACAGGTCTACCCCGGCGCCAACTGGTCGGGCCGGCGGGGCCGAGCGGCGAAGGCAACAGGTCTACCCCGGCGCCAACTGGTCGGGCCGGCGGGGCCGAGCGGCGAAGGCAACAGGTCTACCCCGGCGCCGAGCGCCGGGCCGGGGCGCCGGGCGCGGCGAGGACGGCGAACAGCTCTACCCCGGCGCCAACTGGTCGGGCCGGCGGGGCCGAGCGGCGAAGGCAACAGGTCTACCCCGGCGCCGGGCGCCGGGCCGGGGCGCCGGGCGCGCCGAGGACGGCGAACAGCTCTACCCCGGCGCCAACTGGTCGGGCCGGCGGGGCCGAGCGGCGAAGGCAACAGGTCTACCCCGGCGCCAACTGGTCGGGCCGGCGGGGCCGAGCGGCGAAGGCAACAGGTCTACCCCGGCGCCAACTGGTCGGGCCGGCGGGGC
>NW_028120487.1:77500-82755 GCF_965178545.1 Coloeus monedula
AAAAAAGCACCGGATGTGCTAGAGGAGACAGCGACCCGACGAGGCGGGCGCGGCCCGGACACCGAGGCCCCTCGGCCGGGGCGGCTCGCTCTGCAGCAGGCGGCGACGCGGCAAACGAGCGCCGTGCGGTACACGCGCGCGGTGGGCTCTTTTCCCCCAACCGTGCCACCACACAAGCGGGGTTTTTTTCCTTTCCCCCTTTCTCTCTGGGACTCGCTCTCTCTCGGGGGCTCACAGCTCGAGCCGCACCGCCGCCCAAGCGCTGCTCGCGGCCGGCACCCACGGGCACAACCCGGGCCGGGGCCAGCACCAGCGACCTCGCGTGGTTTGAAGGACACCTGAGGGCTCGCGGGGCCACGCGGCCGTCACACAGCCCGGGACGGTAAAGACGCCCTCCCGGCAGCGGGAGCGGCGACACCTCGCCTGCGACGGGAAGCGAATTGGAAAGGAGACCGCCCTGCCCGAGCACCGGACACCGCCGTGGCTTCCCCATTACAGAGAGCCCCGGAAGAGCCGGCCCGCCGGGGGCCCTTTCCGACGCGACCCGAAAAGCCTCATCGATCGGCTGAGAAAAGAGGAGCGAAAGAAGGCCCCGCGGCCTCGGTCCTGGGACAACGGCAGCCCGAAGCGCGCACCCACCACCGGCCGAGCTCCGCCACGGTTCCAGGCGGGCAGCGGGCAGACGGACGCGGGGCTGCTTTTCCACGGGCGGGACACGTCCCCGAGAGGCCCTGCCCGCGGCTTGGCGCCAACGAGCCTCCCCGACGCACCCGAGGCCGCCGACGCCGGCGGGCCGACTTCGCAGCAGCTTTCGCATCGGTCACAGCGGAGAAGCGCGGGGAGGGTGCCGCCACCCGACCCCGGCTGCGGACGAACCGCTCCCTTCGTTAAGCGAGACAACATCGGGACGGGACCACCGGGGGAGGGAGGCGCCACGGCCAGGCCGCGCTCCCGCCGCCCCAGGGAACCTTGCCGAGCGTGCGAGAAAGTGCCACCGACCATGCCCACGGGCCACCGGCTTTCGCCCGCCTCGCGGCGATCGGCTTCCCCCCGGAAAAGCCGGGGGGAACGGCAAAGAAGCAGAAAAGAAAAAAAAAGGCACGACCGACAGCGCGTCACGTGACCCCGTGCTACCCACGGGGGCCGCGGGCCCGGGGGGCGAGGCCCGCGCCTCTCACTCCCCCCCAGCACACGCTCCCAAAACGACCTCTCGAACGCTTCCTTCCTTCCTTCCTTCCCATTTTGCGTTCGTGGCCCGCGCGCCTTCGTGCCGCGCTTCCCCCGTCGTGCCGCGGCGGCTTAAGGCCGCAAGGTGGGGGGGGAAAAAGAAAAAAAAAGAAGCGTAGGCCGGGGCGGGCACCCCCCACTGCAACCGCACAAGCCGGCACGCACGCCTGAAACCGTGGACCTTCTCACAACCCAGCCCCGCCGGCAACCACTACAGCCGGGACAGGCCAGACACCACGGGCCGCCCCAGCGTCGCGGCTCAGCCAACGCCGGCCGAAAACAAGGAAGGGCGAGGCGCCGCCGCCTCGCCAGCAGCATTCTCCCAGGGCTCTCTGTCGGGCTTCCGGTCCACTCTCGGCAGGCCGGCCACCGCAGGCCGGCCGCCGCCCCTGAGACATTCCCACCCGCTACGCGGGTTCCCCGGCTTAGGGCCGAGGAGGGGGGACAACTTCAACAACACAGCCGGCAAGGGGCGAGGCGCCGCCGCCCCGCCCCGCAGCAACATCGGGCGACTCCCGTCACCGAGCCCCTCGGCCAACCGGGCGAGGCCGAGGCAAGGCCGCGCGCCCCACCGAGCGTCCCCGTGGCACCACCGACACACCAAGCACAGGTCGGGAGCCGGGAACGGGGCGCCGCCACCTCGGCCAACTGGGCCCGTCATCCTCGGAGCTCTCAGGGAAGGGCCGGGGAAAGCCCTGTCGGACCTCCGCGAAACGGAGCACCCCCGGCCGCGGCCGCCCCACCGGCTGCCAGCCACCGCACTGGACTGACAGCCGAAAACCGAGCCCGCCCAGCGGGCGCCGGCTTAAGGCCGGGCAGGAAAGGAACGAGGCGCCGCCGCCTCGGCCACCACCGGATTTTCCCTGCGGCCCCCTCTGCGCAGAGTCGGCAGCCGCCAGGGTCGGAGGGGGGACACACTCACGGCTCTCTCCACCCCACCTAGGCTGCCAAGCAGCTCGCGGTTTTTCGGCCTTGCCCGTCACGGGGGCGGTGAAACCCGGATAAAGCCACGCGACTCGCATCCGGCTCGTTCGACACTCTTTGTTCGTGGCAGCCGCACGCGCGGCCGCCGCTCTCGGCCTTCGACACAGGCACCGCCAGCCTGCGGGGACACGGCCCATCACCCGCTCCCATAATACGGACAGGCGAGTCCGAGGCCCCGGACGCCTCCAAGAGAACCAATCGTACTTGACCGGGGCGGTGCGCCGGCGCACGCCGCCTCCTACCATGACGCAACTGGAGGCAGCCAAAAACAGCGACCCCTTGGTGAACTTCCAGGACGGGTGGGGCAACACGTCTACCCGGCCCCTGCCGAACTTTGCCCAAGTCCCGCCGGAGCAGGGTAGACCTGTTCGCCCCGCGACCGGGCGACGCCGCGGCGGCCACGCCGGCGGCCTCGGGGCGCGGCCGGCCGCCGCGGCCGGGCCCGGATCCGGGTAGACCTGTCCTCCCGGGGCCGCCCCGGCGCCGGGTAGACCTGTTCGCCCCGCGACCGGGCGACGCCGCGGCGGCCACGCCGGCGGCCTCGGGGCGCGGCCGGCCGCCGCGGCCGGGCCCGGATCCGGGTAGACCTGTCCTCCCGGGGCCGCCCCGGCGCCGGGTAGACCTGTTCGCCCCGCGACCGGGCGACGCCGCGGCGGCCACGCCGGCGGCCTCGGGGCGCGGCTGGCCGCCGCGGCCGGGCCCGGATCCGGGTAGACCTGTCCTCCCGGGGCCGCCCCGGCGCCGGGTAGACCTGTTCGCCCCGCGACCGGGCGACGCCGCGGCGGCCACGCCGGCGGCCTCGGGGCGCGGCTGGCCGCCGCGGCCGGGCCCGGATCCGGGTAGACCTGTCCTCCCGGGGCCGCCCCGGCGCCGGGTAGACCTGTTCGCCCCGCGACCGGGCGACGCCGCGGCGGCCTCGCCGGCGGCCTCGGGGCGCGGCCGGCCGCCGCGGCCGGGCCCGGATCCGGGTAGACCTGTCCTCCCGGGGCCGCCCCGGCGCCGGGTAGACCTGTTCGCCCCGCGACCGGGCGACGCCGCGGCGGCCACGCCGGCGGCCTCGGGGCGCGGCCGGCCGCCGCGGCCGGGCCCGGATCCGGGTAGACCTGTCCTCCCGGGGCCGCCCCGGCGCCGGGTAGACCTGTTCGCCCCGCGACCGGGCGACGCCGCGGCGGCCACGCCGGCGGCCTCGGGGCGCGGCTGGCCGCCGCGGCCGGGCCCGGATCCGGGTAGACCTGTCCTCCCGGGGCCGCCCCGGCGCCGGGTAGACCTGTTCGCCCCGCGACCGGGCGACGCCGCGGCGGCCACGCCGGCGGCCTCGGGGCGCGGCTGGCCGCCGCGGCCGGGCCCGGATCCGGGTAGACCTGTCCTCCCGGGGCCGCCCCGGCGCCGGGTAGACCTGTTCGCCCCGCGACCGGGCGACGCCGCGGCGGCCTCGCCGGCGGCCTCGGGGCGCGGCTGGCCGCCGCGGCCGGGCCCGGATCCGGGTAGACCTGTCCTCCCGGGGCCGCCCCGGCGCCGGGTAGACCTGTTCGCCCCGCGACCGGGCGACGCCGCGGCGGCCTCGCCGGCGGCCTCGGGGCGCGGCTGGCCGCCGCGGCCGGGCCCGGATCCGGGTAGACCTGTCCTCCCGGGGCCGCCCCGGCGCCGGGTAGACCTGTTCGCCCCGCGACCGGGCGACGCCGCGGCGGCCACGCCGGCGGCCTCGGGGCGCGGCTGGCCGCCGCGGCCGGGCCCGGATCCGGGTAGACCTGTCCTCCCGGGGCCGCCCCGGCGCCGGGTAGACCTGTTCGCCCCGCGACCGGGCGACGCCGCGGCGGCCACGCCGGCGGCCTCGGGGCGCGGCTGGCCGCCGCGGCCGGGCCCGGATCCGGGTAGACCTGTCCTCCCGGGGCCGCCCCGGCGCCGGGTAGACCTGTTCGCCCCGCGACCGGGCGACGCCGCGGCGGCCACGCCGGCGGCCTCGGGGCGCGGCTGGCCGCCGCGGCCGGGCCCCCGATCCGCGTATACTTGTTCGCCCTCTGGCCGGATGCCGCCGGGACGGTACGCTGACGGCTCCGGCAACAGCTGGTGGGCGCGGCCGACCCCGGAGTCAAGGCATCTTCCTGCCCTCCCAGAGCCGGGGGAACCCCACAGCCCCGGAACGCCCCGGAACCCGATGGCTCTAGCAGCCCTGGCCCGCCGGAGAACCCGGGTCAAGACCAATAAATATTTTCGACGAAAATCAGCCTTTAGTTTTTGAACGAGTACATCTTTCTTCTGCTAGGAACAAGAAAGTTTCCTGGGGGGAAAAAAATTTCTTTGCACATTTTATTTCGTTTTCTTGGGGGCCCACAGCACACCTGGCCACGCTCAGGAGGACCGTGTGCCCTTAGGTCGGCCAGCCCACACACGTTGACGCATCAAAACGGACTCCCCACCCCACCCCGGGCACCACGCCCAGCTCCACCAGAGCAGAGCGCCTCTAGGGAGACAGCGGGAGGGGGAAGCAGGTACATAGGGAGGAACAGGAAACGAAGCCGACGGCCGCCGGCGCGACTGGCCCCGCCCACCAGGAGGGGGCCGGGGCCGGGGCCGAGCCAGGCCGGGCGGCCGCCTTCGGAACGGTTCTTTCGGGACCCGCCGAGGTGCCCGGCCCCCGCCGCCGCCCCGGCGAGCCGCGGGGGAGCCGCGCCGTGGCGCTCCAGGCCGGCAGCGAGCCGGCGGCCTCCGGCGGGAGGAGCCCCGCCCGCCGGCGGGGTCCGGGGCCCGGGCCGGGGCCGGGCGGCCGCCTTCGGGCCGGTTCTTCCGGGGTCCGCCGAGGTGCCCGGCCCCCGCCGCCGCCCCGGCGAGCCGCGGGGGAGCCGCGCCGTGGCGCTCCCGGCCGGCAGCGAGCCGGCGGCCTCCGGCGGGAGGAGCCCCGCCCTCCGGCGGGGGCCGGGGCCCGGGCCGGGGCCGGGCGGCCGCCTTCGGGCCGGTTCTTCCGGGGTCCGCCGAGGTGCCCGGCCCCCGCCGCCGCCCCGGCGAGCCGCGGGGGAGCCGCGCCGTGGCGCTCCCGGCCGGCAGCG
>NW_028120486.1:0-82711 GCF_965178545.1 Coloeus monedula
TCATGGGCGCGGGGGTACTTGGAGCTGCCAAGAACCGTGCAAAGAGCACCGCGATCTGAGGGCGTTGTGCAGGCTGTAAAAGGGGACTGCCCGGGAATGGGGTGCAAAGACAAGTTTCTCCCAGTTGCAGGGGCCAGCGCCGGCAAGCGTGTGCTTCTGGCACACTTCTCCGTGCGAGACGTAGCCGAGGAGCTTTGTGTTCCGATGCGGAGCACAGGAGAGGCAGAGTGTGCTGCCACGTAGCCCCGAGAGGGGACTGTTGTATGCGCCAGGCGTGTTTCGGCAGAAGCAGTGCTCTGGTGCGCCCCTCGGCCGGCAGAGCTTTCTGGGCGAGAAGCAGACGGCTGCTCGCCTCCGGGGCAGTGAAAGCGCCGCTCGCTATACGAAAAGCGAAGAACCAAGCTGCCGTGCACACGGCTTGTGTGCGCATCCTACAGGCTCCAAGGGAAAGCGGGGCTGCCACTCGCTTGCCTGGAAAAGCCACGCTAGCAGCAGAAGAAGGAGCTCCAAAGACAGCTCCTTGTGCTGCTACTTAGAGCAGCACCAAGCTTCCGTGGAAACAGCTGCTCTTCCCTTGAGCCTCCGAGCTGCAGAGACGATCACGCTAGATGCAGCAGAGGAGACAAGTACAGAGTGCACTGACGTGGCTTACGCGGGCGAAGGCGAAGGTGCAGCGCAGCACTGGCTTCGACTTCTCGAGCCTGTTTGCATGCTAGCAGCTGCTGGAAGTTGGCAAGGGTGATGCGAGCGTGAACAGTGTTGCCGGCATGTCCAGCTGAGAAGGAAGCTACAGAGCCTCAGTGGCTTGTGCTTGGAGACGGGCTGCTTCAAGAACGCCTCCTTTGTAGACGCCTCCTTCTGGCTCAGCTCAAGCTGCGTGGACTCTGCAACACTGAAGCTGTAAGAAACTGCTTCTTAGCCAGCTGCTGCGATGAAGTCTAAGGGCTGCGCCTTACTTCCTGAAGCAGCAAGACTCTTCTCGGCTAAATGTGCTTGCGAAGGAGCATTTGGCTGCACTTCGGCAATTCGCTTAGCGAGCACCCAGAAGTGCCGTGCTCGGCGGCTTCAATCTTCGCCTGCTGCCCTCTGGAGAGAACTGAAGCCCAGCGAGGGCATTCAGCTTTGCTGCTCATCAGCGTGTACGGTGCTGGCATGCACAACGTGCTGTGCACGGATTTGCCTCAGCTGCAGGTAGAATCATTCTCCTTCTCTTTCGACAGGCTCCGAAGTGCCCGTCTAGCTCTGGCTTAGAGAAATGTGCCGGGAAAGCAGCGCTTGAGCGGTTAGGTGTCCAAGCCTTTCGACAGAGCGCAAGCGGCTGGCCGACGGGAATGGCTCGTGAAGATCATGCTTTTGTGCCGGTCCCTGTTTCTGGGCGAGACCACTACTCGCCTCTTTGCTCTTTACGAGCCTGTCATGGGCGCGGGGGTACTTGGAGCTGCCAAGAACCGTGCAAAGAGCACCGCGATCTGAGGGCGTTGTGCAGGCTGTAAAAGGGGACTGCCCGGGAATGGGGTGCAAAGACAAGTTTCTCCCAGTTGCAGGGGCCAGCGCCGGCAAGCGTGTGCTTCTGGCACACTTCTCCGTGCGAGACGTAGCCGAGGAGCTTTGTGTTCCGATGCGGAGCACAGGAGAGGCAGAGTGTGCTGCCACGTAGCCCCGAGAGGGGACTGTTGTATGCGCCAGGCGTGTTTCGGCAGAAGCAGTGCTCTGGTGCGCCCCTCGGCCGGCAGAGCTTTCTGGGCGAGAAGCAGACGGCTGCTCGCCTCCGGGGCAGTGAAAGCGCCGCTCGCTATACGAAAAGCGAAGAACCAAGCTGCCGTGCACACGGCTTGTGTGCGCATCCTACAGGCTCCAAGGGAAAGCGGGGCTGCCACTCGCTTGCCTGGAAAAGCCACGCTAGCAGCAGAAGAAGGAGCTCCAAAGACAGCTCCTTGTGCTGCTACTTAGAGCAGCACCAAGCTTCCGTGGAAACAGCTGCTCTTCCCTTGAGCCTCCGAGCTGCAGAGACGATCACGCTAGATGCAGCAGAGGAGACAAGTACAGAGTGCACTGACGTGGCTTACGCGGGCGAAGGCGAAGGTGCAGCGCAGCACTGGCTTCGACTTCTCGAGCCTGTTTGCATGCTAGCAGCTGCTGGAAGTTGGCAAGGGTGATGCGAGCGTGAACAGTGTTGCCGGCATGTCCAGCTGAGAAGGAAGCTACAGAGCCTCAGTGGCTTGTGCTTGGAGACGGGCTGCTTCAAGAACGCCTCCTTTGTAGACGCCTCCTTCTGGCTCAGCTCAAGCTGCGTGGACTCTGCAACACTGAAGCTGTAAGAAACTGCTTCTTAGCCAGCTGCTGCGATGAAGTCTAAGGGCTGCGCCTTACTTCCTGAAGCAGCAAGACTCTTCTCGGCTAAATGTGCTTGCGAAGGAGCATTTGGCTGCACTTCGGCAATTCGCTTAGCGAGCACCCAGAAGTGCCGTGCTCGGCGGCTTCAATCTTCGCCTGCTGCCCTCTGGAGAGAACTGAAGCCCAGCGAGGGCATTCAGCTTTGCTGCTCATCAGCGTGTACGGTGCTGGCATGCACAACGTGCTGTGCACGGATTTGCCTCAGCTGCAGGTAGAATCATTCTCCTTCTCTTTCGACAGGCTCCGAAGTGCCCGTCTAGCTCTGGCTTAGAGAAATGTGCCGGGAAAGCAGCGCTTGAGCGGTTAGGTGTCCAAGCCTTTCGACAGAGCGCAAGCGGCTGGCCGACGGGAATGGCTCGTGAAGATCATGCTTTTGTGCCGGTCCCTGTTTCTGGGCGAGACCACTACTCGCCTCTTTGCTCTTTACGAGCCTGTCATGGGCGCGGGGGTACTTGGAGCTGCCAAGAACCGTGCAAAGAGCACCGCGATCTGAGGGCGTTGTGCAGGCTGTAAAAGGGGACTGCCCGGGAATGGGGTGCAAAGACAAGTTTCTCCCAGTTGCAGGGGCCAGCGCCGGCAAGCGTGTGCTTCTGGCACACTTCTCCGTGCGAGACGTAGCCGAGGAGCTTTGTGTTCCGATGCGGAGCACAGGAGAGGCAGAGTGTGCTGCCACGTAGCCCCGAGAGGGGACTGTTGTATGCGCCAGGCGTGTTTCGGCAGAAGCAGTGCTCTGGTGCGCCCCTCGGCCGGCAGAGCTTTCTGGGCGAGAAGCAGACGGCTGCTCGCCTCCGGGGCAGTGAAAGCGCCGCTCGCTATACGAAAAGCGAAGAACCAAGCTGCCGTGCACACGGCTTGTGTGCGCATCCTACAGGCTCCAAGGGAAAGCGGGGCTGCCACTCGCTTGCCTGGAAAAGCCACGCTAGCAGCAGAAGAAGGAGCTCCAAAGACAGCTCCTTGTGCTGCTACTTAGAGCAGCACCAAGCTTCCGTGGAAACAGCTGCTCTTCCCTTGAGCCTCCGAGCTGCAGAGACGATCACGCTAGATGCAGCAGAGGAGACAAGTACAGAGTGCACTGACGTGGCTTACGCGGGCGAAGGCGAAGGTGCAGCGCAGCACTGGCTTCGACTTCTCGAGCCTGTTTGCATGCTAGCAGCTGCTGGAAGTTGGCAAGGGTGATGCGAGCGTGAACAGTGTTGCCGGCATGTCCAGCTGAGAAGGAAGCTACAGAGCCTCAGTGGCTTGTGCTTGGAGACGGGCTGCTTCAAGAACGCCTCCTTTGTAGACGCCTCCTTCTGGCTCAGCTCAAGCTGCGTGGACTCTGCAACACTGAAGCTGTAAGAAACTGCTTCTTAGCCAGCTGCTGCGATGAAGTCTAAGGGCTGCGCCTTACTTCCTGAAGCAGCAAGACTCTTCTCGGCTAAATGTGCTTGCGAAGGAGCATTTGGCTGCACTTCGGCAATTCGCTTAGCGAGCACCCAGAAGTGCCGTGCTCGGCGGCTTCAATCTTCGCCTGCTGCCCTCTGGAGAGAACTGAAGCCCAGCGAGGGCATTCAGCTTTGCTGCTCATCAGCGTGTACGGTGCTGGCATGCACAACGTGCTGTGCACGGATTTGCCTCAGCTGCAGGTAGAATCATTCTCCTTCTCTTTCGACAGGCTCCGAAGTGCCCGTCTAGCTCTGGCTTAGAGAAATGTGCCGGGAAAGCAGCGCTTGAGCGGTTAGGTGTCCAAGCCTTTCGACAGAGCGCAAGCGGCTGGCCGACGGGAATGGCTCGTGAAGATCATGCTTTTGTGCCGGTCCCTGTTTCTGGGCGAGACCACTGCTCGCCTCTTTGCTCTTTACGAGCCTGTCATGGGCGCGGGGGTACTTGGAGCTGCCAAGAACCGTGCAAAGAGCACCGCGATCTGAGGGCGTTGTGCAGGCTGTAAAAGGGGACTGCCCGGGAATGGGGTGCAAAGACAAGTTTCTCCCAGTTGCAGGGGCCAGCGCCGGCAAGCGTGTGCTTCTGGCACACTTCTCCGTGCGAGACGTAGCCGAGGAGCTTTGTGTTCCGATGCGGAGCACAGGAGAGGCAGAGTGTGCTGCCACGTAGCCCCGAGAGGGGACTGTTGTATGCGCCAGGCGTGTTTCGGCAGAAGCAGTGCTCTGGTGCGCCCCTCGGCCGGCAGAGCTTTCTGGGCGAGAAGCAGACGGCTGCTCGCCTCCGGGGCAGTGAAAGCGCCGCTCGCTATACGAAAAGCGAAGAACCAAGCTGCCGTGCACACGGCTTGTGTGCGCATCCTACAGGCTCCAAGGGAAAGCGGGGCTGCCACTCGCTTGCCTGGAAAAGCCACGCTAGCAGCAGAAGAAGGAGCTCCAAAGACAGCTCCTTGTGCTGCTACTTAGAGCAGCACCAAGCTTCCGTGGAAACAGCTGCTCTTCCCTTGAGCCTCCGAGCTGCAGAGACGATCACGCTAGATGCAGCAGAGGAGACAAGTACAGAGTGCACTGACGTGGCTTACGCGGGCGAAGGCGAAGGTGCAGCGCAGCACTGGCTTCGACTTCTCGAGCCTGTTTGCATGCTAGCAGCTGCTGGAAGTTGGCAAGGGTGATGCGAGCGTGAACAGTGTTGCCGGCATGTCCAGCTGAGAAGGAAGCTACAGAGCCTCAGTGGCTTGTGCTTGGAGACGGGCTGCTTCAAGAACGCCTCCTTTGTAGACGCCTCCTTCTGGCTCAGCTCAAGCTGCGTGGACTCTGCAACACTGAAGCTGTAAGAAACTGCTTCTTAGCCAGCTGCTGCGATGAAGTCTAAGGGCTGCGCCTTACTTCCTGAAGCAGCAAGACTCTTCTCGGCTAAATGTGCTTGCGAAGGAGCATTTGGCTGCACTTCGGCAATTCGCTTAGCGAGCACCCAGAAGTGCCGTGCTCGGCGGCTTCAATCTTCGCCTGCTGCCCTCTGGAGAGAACTGAAGCCCAGCGAGGGCATTCAGCTTTGCTGCTCATCAGCGTGTACGGTGCTGGCATGCACAACGTGCTGTGCACGGATTTGCCTCAGCTGCAGGTAGAATCATTCTCCTTCTCTTTCGACAGGCTCCGAAGTGCCCGTCTAGCTCTGGCTTAGAGAAATGTGCCGGGAAAGCAGCGCTTGAGCGGTTAGGTGTCCAAGCCTTTCGACAGAGCGCAAGCGGCTGGCCGACGGGAATGGCTCGTGAAGATCATGCTTTTGTGCCGGTCCCTGTTTCTGGGCGAGACCACTACTCGCCTCTTTGCTCTTTACGAGCCTGTCATGGGCGCGGGGGTACTTGGAGCTGCCAAGAACCGTGCAAAGAGCACCGCGATCTGAGGGCGTTGTGCAGGCTGTAAAAGGGGACTGCCCGGGAATGGGGTGCAAAGACAAGTTTCTCCCAGTTGCAGGGGCCAGCGCCGGCAAGCGTGTGCTTCTGGCACACTTCTCCGTGCGAGACGTAGCCGAGGAGCTTTGTGTTCCGATGCGGAGCACAGGAGAGGCAGAGTGTGCTGCCACGTAGCCCCGAGAGGGGACTGTTGTATGCGCCAGGCGTGTTTCGGCAGAAGCAGTGCTCTGGTGCGCCCCTCGGCCGGCAGAGCTTTCTGGGCGAGAAGCAGACGGCTGCTCGCCTCCGGGGCAGTGAAAGCGCCGCTCGCTATACGAAAAGCGAAGAACCAAGCTGCCGTGCACACGGCTTGTGTGCGCATCCTACAGGCTCCAAGGGAAAGCGGGGCTGCCACTCGCTTGCCTGGAAAAGCCACGCTAGCAGCAGAAGAAGGAGCTCCAAAGACAGCTCCTTGTGCTGCTACTTAGAGCAGCACCAAGCTTCCGTGGAAACAGCTGCTCTTCCCTTGAGCCTCCGAGCTGCAGAGACGATCACGCTAGATGCAGCAGAGGAGACAAGTACAGAGTGCACTGACGTGGCTTACGCGGGCGAAGGCGAAGGTGCAGCGCAGCACTGGCTTCGACTTCTCGAGCCTGTTTGCATGCTAGCAGCTGCTGGAAGTTGGCAAGGGTGATGCGAGCGTGAACAGTGTTGCCGGCATGTCCAGCTGAGAAGGAAGCTACAGAGCCTCAGTGGCTTGTGCTTGGAGACGGGCTGCTTCAAGAACGCCTCCTTTGTAGACGCCTCCTTCTGGCTCAGCTCAAGCTGCGTGGACTCTGCAACACTGAAGCTGTAAGAAACTGCTTCTTAGCCAGCTGCTGCGATGAAGTCTAAGGGCTGCGCCTTACTTCCTGAAGCAGCAAGACTCTTCTCGGCTAAATGTGCTTGCGAAGGAGCATTTGGCTGCACTTCGGCAATTCGCTTAGCGAGCACCCAGAAGTGCCGTGCTCGGCGGCTTCAATCTTCGCCTGCTGCCCTCTGGAGAGAACTGAAGCCCAGCGAGGGCATTCAGCTTTGCTGCTCATCAGCGTGTACGGTGCTGGCATGCACAACGTGCTGTGCACGGATTTGCCTCAGCTGCAGGTAGAATCATTCTCCTTCTCTTTCGACAGGCTCCGAAGTGCCCGTCTAGCTCTGGCTTAGAGAAATGTGCCGGGAAAGCAGCGCTTGAGCGGTTAGGTGTCCAAGCCTTTCGACAGAGCGCAAGCGGCTGGCCGACGGGAATGGCTCGTGAAGATCATGCTTTTGTGCCGGTCCCTGTTTCTGGGCGAGACCACTGCTCGCCTCTTTGCTCTTTACGAGCCTGTCATGGGCGCGGGGGTACTTGGAGCTGCCAAGAACCGTGCAAAGAGCACCGCGATCTGAGGGCGTTGTGCAGGCTGTAAAAGGGGACTGCCCGGGAATGGGGTGCAAAGACAAGTTTCTCCCAGTTGCAGGGGCCAGCGCCGGCAAGCGTGTGCTTCTGGCACACTTCTCCGTGCGAGACGTAGCCGAGGAGCTTTGTGTTCCGATGCGGAGCACAGGAGAGGCAGAGTGTGCTGCCACGTAGCCCCGAGAGGGGACTGTTGTATGCGCCAGGCGTGTTTCGGCAGAAGCAGTGCTCTGGTGCGCCCCTCGGCCGGCAGAGCTTTCTGGGCGAGAAGCAGACGGCTGCTCGCCTCCGGGGCAGTGAAAGCGCCGCTCGCTATACGAAAAGCGAAGAACCAAGCTGCCGTGCACACGGCTTGTGTGCGCATCCTACAGGCTCCAAGGGAAAGCGGGGCTGCCACTCGCTTGCCTGGAAAAGCCACGCTAGCAGCAGAAGAAGGAGCTCCAAAGACAGCTCCTTGTGCTGCTACTTAGAGCAGCACCAAGCTTCCGTGGAAACAGCTGCTCTTCCCTTGAGCCTCCGAGCTGCAGAGACGATCACGCTAGATGCAGCAGAGGAGACAAGTACAGAGTGCACTGACGTGGCTTACGCGGGCGAAGGCGAAGGTGCAGCGCAGCACTGGCTTCGACTTCTCGAGCCTGTTTGCATGCTAGCAGCTGCTGGAAGTTGGCAAGGGTGATGCGAGCGTGAACAGTGTTGCCGGCATGTCCAGCTGAGAAGGAAGCTACAGAGCCTCAGTGGCTTGTGCTTGGAGACGGGCTGCTTCAAGAACGCCTCCTTTGTAGACGCCTCCTTCTGGCTCAGCTCAAGCTGCGTGGACTCTGCAACACTGAAGCTGTAAGAAACTGCTTCTTAGCCAGCTGCTGCGATGAAGTCTAAGGGCTGCGCCTTACTTCCTGAAGCAGCAAGACTCTTCTCGGCTAAATGTGCTTGCGAAGGAGCATTTGGCTGCACTTCGGCAATTCGCTTAGCGAGCACCCAGAAGTGCCGTGCTCGGCGGCTTCAATCTTCGCCTGCTGCCCTCTGGAGAGAACTGAAGCCCAGCGAGGGCATTCAGCTTTGCTGCTCATCAGCGTGTACGGTGCTGGCATGCACAACGTGCTGTGCACGGATTTGCCTCAGCTGCAGGTAGAATCATTCTCCTTCTCTTTCGACAGGCTCCGAAGTGCCCGTCTAGCTCTGGCTTAGAGAAATGTGCCGGGAAAGCAGCGCTTGAGCGGTTAGGTGTCCAAGCCTTTCGACAGAGCGCAAGCGGCTGGCCGACGGGAATGGCTCGTGAAGATCATGCTTTTGTGCCGGTCCCTGTTTCTGGGCGAGACCACTACTCGCCTCTTTGCTCTTTACGAGCCTGTCATGGGCGCGGGGGTACTTGGAGCTGCCAAGAACCGTGCAAAGAGCACCGCGATCTGAGGGCGTTGTGCAAGCTGTAAAAGGGGACTGCCCGGGAATGGGGTGCAAAGACAAGTTTCTCCCAGTTGCAGGGGCCAGCGCCGGCAAGCGTGTGCTTCTGGCACACTTCTCCGTGCGAGACGTAGCCGAGGAGCTTTGTGTTCCGATGCGGAGCACAGGAGAGGCAGAGTGTGCTGCCACGTAGCCCCGAGAGGGGACTGTTGTATGCGCCAGGCGTGTTTCGGCAGAAGCAGTGCTCTGGTGCGCCCCTCGGCCGGCAGAGCTTTCTGGGCGAGAAGCAGACGGCTGCTCGCCTCCGGGGCAGTGAAAGCGCCGCTCGCTATACGAAAAGCGAAGAACCAAGCTGCCGTGCACACGGCTTGTGTGCGCATCCTACAGGCTCCAAGGGAAAGCGGGGCTGCCACTCGCTTGCCTGGAAAAGCCACGCTAGCAGCAGAAGAAGGAGCTCCAAAGACAGCTCCTTGTGCTGCTACTTAGAGCAGCACCAAGCTTCCGTGGAAACAGCTGCTCTTCCCTTGAGCCTCCGAGCTGCAGAGACGATCACGCTAGATGCAGCAGAGGAGACAAGTACAGAGTGCACTGACGTGGCTTACGCGGGCGAAGGCGAAGGTGCAGCGCAGCACTGGCTTCGACTTCTCGAGCCTGTTTGCATGCTAGCAGCTGCTGGAAGTTGGCAAGGGTGATGCGAGCGTGAACAGTGTTGCCGGCATGTCCAGCTGAGAAGGAAGCTACAGAGCCTCAGTGGCTTGTGCTTGGAGACGGGCTGCTTCAAGAACGCCTCCTTTGTAGACGCCTCCTTCTGGCTCAGCTCAAGCTGCGTGGACTCTGCAACACTGAAGCTGTAAGAAACTGCTTCTTAGCCAGCTGCTGCGATGAAGTCTAAGGGCTGCGCCTTACTTCCTGAAGCAGCAAGACTCTTCTCGGCTAAATGTGCTTGCGAAGGAGCATTTGGCTGCACTTCGGCAATTCGCTTAGCGAGCACCCAGAAGTGCCGTGCTCGGCGGCTTCAATCTTCGCCTGCTGCCCTCTGGAGAGAACTGAAGCCCAGCGAGGGCATTCAGCTTTGCTGCTCATCAGCGTGTACGGTGCTGGCATGCACAACGTGCTGTGCACGGATTTGCCTCAGCTGCAGGTAGAATCATTCTCCTTCTCTTTCGACAGGCTCCGAAGTGCCCGTCTAGCTCTGGCTTAGAGAAATGTGCCGGGAAAGCAGCGCTTGAGCGGTTAGGTGTCCAAGCCTTTCGACAGAGCGCAAGCGGCTGGCCGACGGGAATGGCTCGTGAAGATCATGCTTTTGTGCCGGTCCCTGTTTCTGGGCGAGACCACTGCTCGCCTCTTTGCTCTTTACGAGCCTGTCATGGGCGCGGGGGTACTTGGAGCTGCCAAGAACCGTGCAAAGAGCACCGCGATCTGAGGGCGTTGTGCAGGCTGTAAAAGGGGACTGCCCGGGAATGGGGTGCAAAGACAAGTTTCTCCCAGTTGCAGGGGCCAGCGCCGGCAAGCGTGTGCTTCTGGCACACTTCTCCGTGCGAGACGTAGCCGAGGAGCTTTGTGTTCCGATGCGGAGCACAGGAGAGGCAGAGTGTGCTGCCACGTAGCCCCGAGAGGGGACTGTTGTATGCGCCAGGCGTGTTTCGGCAGAAGCAGTGCTCTGGTGCGCCCCTCGGCCGGCAGAGCTTTCTGGGCGAGAAGCAGACGGCTGCTCGCCTCCGGGGCAGTGAAAGCGCCGCTCGCTATACGAAAAGCGAAGAACCAAGCTGCCGTGCACACGGCTTGTGTGCGCATCCTACAGGCTCCAAGGGAAAGCGGGGCTGCCACTCGCTTGCCTGGAAAAGCCACGCTAGCAGCAGAAGAAGGAGCTCCAAAGACAGCTCCTTGTGCTGCTACTTAGAGCAGCACCAAGCTTCCGTGGAAACAGCTGCTCTTCCCTTGAGCCTCCGAGCTGCAGAGACGATCACGCTAGATGCAGCAGAGGAGACAAGTACAGAGTGCACTGACGTGGCTTACGCGGGCGAAGGCGAAGGTGCAGCGCAGCACTGGCTTCGACTTCTCGAGCCTGTTTGCATGCTAGCAGCTGCTGGAAGTTGGCAAGGGTGATGCGAGCGTGAACAGTGTTGCCGGCATGTCCAGCTGAGAAGGAAGCTACAGAGCCTCAGTGGCTTGTGCTTGGAGACGGGCTGCTTCAAGAACGCCTCCTTTGTAGACGCCTCCTTCTGGCTCAGCTCAAGCTGCGTGGACTCTGCAACACTGAAGCTGTAAGAAACTGCTTCTTAGCCAGCTGCTGCGATGAAGTCTAAGGGCTGCGCCTTACTTCCTGAAGCAGCAAGACTCTTCTCGGCTAAATGTGCTTGCGAAGGAGCATTTGGCTGCACTTCGGCAATTCGCTTAGCGAGCACCCAGAAGTGCCGTGCTCGGCGGCTTCAATCTTCGCCTGCTGCCCTCTGGAGAGAACTGAAGCCCAGCGAGGGCATTCAGCTTTGCTGCTCATCAGCGTGTACGGTGCTGGCATGCACAACGTGCTGTGCACGGATTTGCCTCAGCTGCAGGTAGAATCATTCTCCTTCTCTTTCGACAGGCTCCGAAGTGCCCGTCTAGCTCTGGCTTAGAGAAATGTGCCGGGAAAGCAGCGCTTGAGCGGTTAGGTGTCCAAGCCTTTCGACAGAGCGCAAGCGGCTGGCCGACGGGAATGGCTCGTGAAGATCATGCTTTTGTGCCGGTCCCTGTTTCTGGGCGAGACCACTACTCGCCTCTTTGCTCTTTACGAGCCTGTCATGGGCGCGGGGGTACTTGGAGCTGCCAAGAACCGTGCAAAGAGCACCGCGATCTGAGGGCGTTGTGCAGGCTGTAAAAGGGGACTGCCCGGGAATGGGGTGCAAAGACAAGTTTCTCCCAGTTGCAGGGGCCAGCGCCGGCAAGCGTGTGCTTCTGGCACACTTCTCCGTGCGAGACGTAGCCGAGGAGCTTTGTGTTCCGATGCGGAGCACAGGAGAGGCAGAGTGTGCTGCCACGTAGCCCCGAGAGGGGACTGTTGTATGCGCCAGGCGTGTTTCGGCAGAAGCAGTGCTCTGGTGCGCCCCTCGGCCGGCAGAGCTTTCTGGGCGAGAAGCAGACGGCTGCTCGCCTCCGGGGCAGTGAAAGCGCCGCTCGCTATACGAAAAGCGAAGAACCAAGCTGCCGTGCACACGGCTTGTGTGCGCATCCTACAGGCTCCAAGGGAAAGCGGGGCTGCCACTCGCTTGCCTGGAAAAGCCACGCTAGCAGCAGAAGAAGGAGCTCCAAAGACAGCTCCTTGTGCTGCTACTTAGAGCAGCACCAAGCTTCCGTGGAAACAGCTGCTCTTCCCTTGAGCCTCCGAGCTGCAGAGACGATCACGCTAGATGCAGCAGAGGAGACAAGTACAGAGTGCACTGACGTGGCTTACGCGGGCGAAGGCGAAGGTGCAGCGCAGCACTGGCTTCGACTTCTCGAGCCTGTTTGCATGCTAGCAGCTGCTGGAAGTTGGCAAGGGTGATGCGAGCGTGAACAGTGTTGCCGGCATGTCCAGCTGAGAAGGAAGCTACAGAGCCTCAGTGGCTTGTGCTTGGAGACGGGCTGCTTCAAGAACGCCTCCTTTGTAGACGCCTCCTTCTGGCTCAGCTCAAGCTGCGTGGACTCTGCAACACTGAAGCTGTAAGAAACTGCTTCTTAGCCAGCTGCTGCGATGAAGTCTAAGGGCTGCGCCTTACTTCCTGAAGCAGCAAGACTCTTCTCGGCTAAATGTGCTTGCGAAGGAGCATTTGGCTGCACTTCGGCAATTCGCTTAGCGAGCACCCAGAAGTGCCGTGCTCGGCGGCTTCAATCTTCGCCTGCTGCCCTCTGGAGAGAACTGAAGCCCAGCGAGGGCATTCAGCTTTGCTGCTCATCAGCGTGTACGGTGCTGGCATGCACAACGTGCTGTGCACGGATTTGCCTCAGCTGCAGGTAGAATCATTCTCCTTCTCTTTCGACAGGCTCCGAAGTGCCCGTCTAGCTCTGGCTTAGAGAAATGTGCCGGGAAAGCAGCGCTTGAGCGGTTAGGTGTCCAAGCCTTTCGACAGAGCGCAAGCGGCTGGCCGACGGGAATGGCTCGTGAAGATCATGCTTTTGTGCCGGTCCCTGTTTCTGGGCGAGACCACTGCTCGCCTCTTTGCTCTTTACGAGCCTGTCATGGGCGCGGGGGTACTTGGAGCTGCCAAGAACCGTGCAAAGAGCACCGCGATCTGAGGGCGTTGTGCAGGCTGTAAAAGGGGACTGCCCGGGAATGGGGTGCAAAGACAAGTTTCTCCCAGTTGCAGGGGCCAGCGCCGGCAAGCGTGTGCTTCTGGCACACTTCTCCGTGCGAGACGTAGCCGAGGAGCTTTGTGTTCCGATGCGGAGCACAGGAGAGGCAGAGTGTGCTGCCACGTAGCCCCGAGAGGGGACTGTTGTATGCGCCAGGCGTGTTTCGGCAGAAGCAGTGCTCTGGTGCGCCCCTCGGCCGGCAGAGCTTTCTGGGCGAGAAGCAGACGGCTGCTCGCCTCCGGGGCAGTGAAAGCGCCGCTCGCTATACGAAAAGCGAAGAACCAAGCTGCCGTGCACACGGCTTGTGTGCGCATCCTACAGGCTCCAAGGGAAAGCGGGGCTGCCACTCGCTTGCCTGGAAAAGCCACGCTAGCAGCAGAAGAAGGAGCTCCAAAGACAGCTCCTTGTGCTGCTACTTAGAGCAGCACCAAGCTTCCGTGGAAACAGCTGCTCTTCCCTTGAGCCTCCGAGCTGCAGAGACGATCACGCTAGATGCAGCAGAGGAGACAAGTACAGAGTGCACTGACGTGGCTTACGCGGGCGAAGGCGAAGGTGCAGCGCAGCACTGGCTTCGACTTCTCGAGCCTGTTTGCATGCTAGCAGCTGCTGGAAGTTGGCAAGGGTGATGCGAGCGTGAACAGTGTTGCCGGCATGTCCAGCTGAGAAGGAAGCTACAGAGCCTCAGTGGCTTGTGCTTGGAGACGGGCTGCTTCAAGAACGCCTCCTTTGTAGACGCCTCCTTCTGGCTCAGCTCAAGCTGCGTGGACTCTGCAACACTGAAGCTGTAAGAAACTGCTTCTTAGCCAGCTGCTGCGATGAAGTCTAAGGGCTGCGCCTTACTTCCTGAAGCAGCAAGACTCTTCTCGGCTAAATGTGCTTGCGAAGGAGCATTTGGCTGCACTTCGGCAATTCGCTTAGCGAGCACCCAGAAGTGCCGTGCTCGGCGGCTTCAATCTTCGCCTGCTGCCCTCTGGAGAGAACTGAAGCCCAGCGAGGGCATTCAGCTTTGCTGCTCATCAGCGTGTACGGTGCTGGCATGCACAACGTGCTGTGCACGGATTTGCCTCAGCTGCAGGTAGAATCATTCTCCTTCTCTTTCGACAGGCTCCGAAGTGCCCGTCTAGCTCTGGCTTAGAGAAATGTGCCGGGAAAGCAGCGCTTGAGCGGTTAGGTGTCCAAGCCTTTCGACAGAGCGCAAGCGGCTGGCCGACGGGAATGGCTCGTGAAGATCATGCTTTTGTGCCGGTCCCTGTTTCTGGGCGAGACCACTACTCGCCTCTTTGCTCTTTACGAGCCTGTCATGGGCGCGGGGGTACTTGGAGCTGCCAAGAACCGTGCAAAGAGCACCGCGATCTGAGGGCGTTGTGCAGGCTGTAAAAGGGGACTGCCCGGGAATGGGGTGCAAAGACAAGTTTCTCCCAGTTGCAGGGGCCAGCGCCGGCAAGCGTGTGCTTCTGGCACACTTCTCCGTGCGAGACGTAGCCGAGGAGCTTTGTGTTCCGATGCGGAGCACAGGAGAGGCAGAGTGTGCTGCCACGTAGCCCCGAGAGGGGACTGTTGTATGCGCCAGGCGTGTTTCGGCAGAAGCAGTGCTCTGGTGCGCCCCTCGGCCGGCAGAGCTTTCTGGGCGAGAAGCAGACGGCTGCTCGCCTCCGGGGCAGTGAAAGCGCCGCTCGCTATACGAAAAGCGAAGAACCAAGCTGCCGTGCACACGGCTTGTGTGCGCATCCTACAGGCTCCAAGGGAAAGCGGGGCTGCCACTCGCTTGCCTGGAAAAGCCACGCTAGCAGCAGAAGAAGGAGCTCCAAAGACAGCTCCTTGTGCTGCTACTTAGAGCAGCACCAAGCTTCCGTGGAAACAGCTGCTCTTCCCTTGAGCCTCCGAGCTGCAGAGACGATCACGCTAGATGCAGCAGAGGAGACAAGTACAGAGTGCACTGACGTGGCTTACGCGGGCGAAGGCGAAGGTGCAGCGCAGCACTGGCTTCGACTTCTCGAGCCTGTTTGCATGCTAGCAGCTGCTGGAAGTTGGCAAGGGTGATGCGAGCGTGAACAGTGTTGCCGGCATGTCCAGCTGAGAAGGAAGCTACAGAGCCTCAGTGGCTTGTGCTTGGAGACGGGCTGCTTCAAGAACGCCTCCTTTGTAGACGCCTCCTTCTGGCTCAGCTCAAGCTGCGTGGACTCTGCAACACTGAAGCTGTAAGAAACTGCTTCTTAGCCAGCTGCTGCGATGAAGTCTAAGGGCTGCGCCTTACTTCCTGAAGCAGCAAGACTCTTCTCGGCTAAATGTGCTTGCGAAGGAGCATTTGGCTGCACTTCGGCAATTCGCTTAGCGAGCACCCAGAAGTGCCGTGCTCGGCGGCTTCAATCTTCGCCTGCTGCCCTCTGGAGAGAACTGAAGCCCAGCGAGGGCATTCAGCTTTGCTGCTCATCAGCGTGTACGGTGCTGGCATGCACAACGTGCTGTGCACGGATTTGCCTCAGCTGCAGGTAGAATCATTCTCCTTCTCTTTCGACAGGCTCCGAAGTGCCCGTCTAGCTCTGGCTTAGAGAAATGTGCCGGGAAAGCAGCGCTTGAGCGGTTAGGTGTCCAAGCCTTTCGACAGAGCGCAAGCGGCTGGCCGACGGGAATGGCTCGTGAAGATCATGCTTTTGTGCCGGTCCCTGTTTCTGGGCGAGACCACTACTCGCCTCTTTGCTCTTTACGAGCCTGTCATGGGCGCGGGGGTACTTGGAGCTGCCAAGAACCGTGCAAAGAGCACCGCGATCTGAGGGCGTTGTGCAGGCTGTAAAAGGGGACTGCCCGGGAATGGGGTGCAAAGACAAGTTTCTCCCAGTTGCAGGGGCCAGCGCCGGCAAGCGTGTGCTTCTGGCACACTTCTCCGTGCGAGACGTAGCCGAGGAGCTTTGTGTTCCGATGCGGAGCACAGGAGAGGCAGAGTGTGCTGCCACGTAGCCCCGAGAGGGGACTGTTGTATGCGCCAGGCGTGTTTCGGCAGAAGCAGTGCTCTGGTGCGCCCCTCGGCCGGCAGAGCTTTCTGGGCGAGAAGCAGACGGCTGCTCGCCTCCGGGGCAGTGAAAGCGCCGCTCGCTATACGAAAAGCGAAGAACCAAGCTGCCGTGCACACGGCTTGTGTGCGCATCCTACAGGCTCCAAGGGAAAGCGGGGCTGCCACTCGCTTGCCTGGAAAAGCCACGCTAGCAGCAGAAGAAGGAGCTCCAAAGACAGCTCCTTGTGCTGCTACTTAGAGCAGCACCAAGCTTCCGTGGAAACAGCTGCTCTTCCCTTGAGCCTCCGAGCTGCAGAGACGATCACGCTAGATGCAGCAGAGGAGACAAGTACAGAGTGCACTGACGTGGCTTACGCGGGCGAAGGCGAAGGTGCAGCGCAGCACTGGCTTCGACTTCTCGAGCCTGTTTGCATGCTAGCAGCTGCTGGAAGTTGGCAAGGGTGATGCGAGCGTGAACAGTGTTGCCGGCATGTCCAGCTGAGAAGGAAGCTACAGAGCCTCAGTGGCTTGTGCTTGGAGACGGGCTGCTTCAAGAACGCCTCCTTTGTAGACGCCTCCTTCTGGCTCAGCTCAAGCTGCGTGGACTCTGCAACACTGAAGCTGTAAGAAACTGCTTCTTAGCCAGCTGCTGCGATGAAGTCTAAGGGCTGCGCCTTACTTCCTGAAGCAGCAAGACTCTTCTCGGCTAAATGTGCTTGCGAAGGAGCATTTGGCTGCACTTCGGCAATTCGCTTAGCGAGCACCCAGAAGTGCCGTGCTCGGCGGCTTCAATCTTCGCCTGCTGCCCTCTGGAGAGAACTGAAGCCCAGCGAGGGCATTCAGCTTTGCTGCTCATCAGCGTGTACGGTGCTGGCATGCACAACGTGCTGTGCACGGATTTGCCTCAGCTGCAGGTAGAATCATTCTCCTTCTCTTTCGACAGGCTCCGAAGTGCCCGTCTAGCTCTGGCTTAGAGAAATGTGCCGGGAAAGCAGCGCTTGAGCGGTTAGGTGTCCAAGCCTTTCGACAGAGCGCAAGCGGCTGGCCGACGGGAATGGCTCGTGAAGATCATGCTTTTGTGCCGGTCCCTGTTTCTGGGCGAGACCACTGCTCGCCTCTTTGCTCTTTACGAGCCTGTCATGGGCGCGGGGGTACTTGGAGCTGCCAAGAACCGTGCAAAGAGCACCGCGATCTGAGGGCGTTGTGCAGGCTGTAAAAGGGGACTGCCCGGGAATGGGGTGCAAAGACAAGTTTCTCCCAGTTGCAGGGGCCAGCGCCGGCAAGCGTGTGCTTCTGGCACACTTCTCCGTGCGAGACGTAGCCGAGGAGCTTTGTGTTCCGATGCGGAGCACAGGAGAGGCAGAGTGTGCTGCCACGTAGCCCCGAGAGGGGACTGTTGTATGCGCCAGGCGTGTTTCGGCAGAAGCAGTGCTCTGGTGCGCCCCTCGGCCGGCAGAGCTTTCTGGGCGAGAAGCAGACGGCTGCTCGCCTCCGGGGCAGTGAAAGCGCCGCTCGCTATACGAAAAGCGAAGAACCAAGCTGCCGTGCACACGGCTTGTGTGCGCATCCTACAGGCTCCAAGGGAAAGCGGGGCTGCCACTCGCTTGCCTGGAAAAGCCACGCTAGCAGCAGAAGAAGGAGCTCCAAAGACAGCTCCTTGTGCTGCTACTTAGAGCAGCACCAAGCTTCCGTGGAAACAGCTGCTCTTCCCTTGAGCCTCCGAGCTGCAGAGACGATCACGCTAGATGCAGCAGAGGAGACAAGTACAGAGTGCACTGACGTGGCTTACGCGGGCGAAGGCGAAGGTGCAGCGCAGCACTGGCTTCGACTTCTCGAGCCTGTTTGCATGCTAGCAGCTGCTGGAAGTTGGCAAGGGTGATGCGAGCGTGAACAGTGTTGCCGGCATGTCCAGCTGAGAAGGAAGCTACAGAGCCTCAGTGGCTTGTGCTTGGAGACGGGCTGCTTCAAGAACGCCTCCTTTGTAGACGCCTCCTTCTGGCTCAGCTCAAGCTGCGTGGACTCTGCAACACTGAAGCTGTAAGAAACTGCTTCTTAGCCAGCTGCTGCGATGAAGTCTAAGGGCTGCGCCTTACTTCCTGAAGCAGCAAGACTCTTCTCGGCTAAATGTGCTTGCGAAGGAGCATTTGGCTGCACTTCGGCAATTCGCTTAGCGAGCACCCAGAAGTGCCGTGCTCGGCGGCTTCAATCTTCGCCTGCTGCCCTCTGGAGAGAACTGAAGCCCAGCGAGGGCATTCAGCTTTGCTGCTCATCAGCGTGTACGGTGCTGGCATGCACAACGTGCTGTGCACGGATTTGCCTCAGCTGCAGGTAGAATCATTCTCCTTCTCTTTCGACAGGCTCCGAAGTGCCCGTCTAGCTCTGGCTTAGAGAAATGTGCCGGGAAAGCAGCGCTTGAGCGGTTAGGTGTCCAAGCCTTTCGACAGAGCGCAAGCGGCTGGCCGACGGGAATGGCTCGTGAAGATCATGCTTTTGTGCCGGTCCCTGTTTCTGGGCGAGACCACTACTCGCCTCTTTGCTCTTTACGAGCCTGTCATGGGCGCGGGGGTACTTGGAGCTGCCAAGAACCGTGCAAAGAGCACCGCGATCTGAGGGCGTTGTGCAGGCTGTAAAAGGGGACTGCCCGGGAATGGGGTGCAAAGACAAGTTTCTCCCAGTTGCAGGGGCCAGCGCCGGCAAGCGTGTGCTTCTGGCACACTTCTCCGTGCGAGACGTAGCCGAGGAGCTTTGTGTTCCGATGCGGAGCACAGGAGAGGCAGAGTGTGCTGCCACGTAGCCCCGAGAGGGGACTGTTGTATGCGCCAGGCGTGTTTCGGCAGAAGCAGTGCTCTGGTGCGCCCCTCGGCCGGCAGAGCTTTCTGGGCGAGAAGCAGACGGCTGCTCGCCTCCGGGGCAGTGAAAGCGCCGCTCGCTATACGAAAAGCGAAGAACCAAGCTGCCGTGCACACGGCTTGTGTGCGCATCCTACAGGCTCCAAGGGAAAGCGGGGCTGCCACTCGCTTGCCTGGAAAAGCCACGCTAGCAGCAGAAGAAGGAGCTCCAAAGACAGCTCCTTGTGCTGCTACTTAGAGCAGCACCAAGCTTCCGTGGAAACAGCTGCTCTTCCCTTGAGCCTCCGAGCTGCAGAGACGATCACGCTAGATGCAGCAGAGGAGACAAGTACAGAGTGCACTGACGTGGCTTACGCGGGCGAAGGCGAAGGTGCAGCGCAGCACTGGCTTCGACTTCTCGAGCCTGTTTGCATGCTAGCAGCTGCTGGAAGTTGGCAAGGGTGATGCGAGCGTGAACAGTGTTGCCGGCATGTCCAGCTGAGAAGGAAGCTACAGAGCCTCAGTGGCTTGTGCTTGGAGACGGGCTGCTTCAAGAACGCCTCCTTTGTAGACGCCTCCTTCTGGCTCAGCTCAAGCTGCGTGGACTCTGCAACACTGAAGCTGTAAGAAACTGCTTCTTAGCCAGCTGCTGCGATGAAGTCTAAGGGCTGCGCCTTACTTCCTGAAGCAGCAAGACTCTTCTCGGCTAAATGTGCTTGCGAAGGAGCATTTGGCTGCACTTCGGCAATTCGCTTAGCGAGCACCCAGAAGTGCCGTGCTCGGCGGCTTCAATCTTCGCCTGCTGCCCTCTGGAGAGAACTGAAGCCCAGCGAGGGCATTCAGCTTTGCTGCTCATCAGCGTGTACGGTGCTGGCATGCACAACGTGCTGTGCACGGATTTGCCTCAGCTGCAGGTAGAATCATTCTCCTTCTCTTTCGACAGGCTCCGAAGTGCCCGTCTAGCTCTGGCTTAGAGAAATGTGCCGGGAAAGCAGCGCTTGAGCGGTTAGGTGTCCAAGCCTTTCGACAGAGCGCAAGCGGCTGGCCGACGGGAATGGCTCGTGAAGATCATGCTTTTGTGCCGGTCCCTGTTTCTGGGCGAGACCACTACTCGCCTCTTTGCTCTTTACGAGCCTGTCATGGGCGCGGGGGTACTTGGAGCTGCCAAGAACCGTGCAAAGAGCACCGCGATCTGAGGGCGTTGTGCAGGCTGTAAAAGGGGACTGCCCGGGAATGGGGTGCAAAGACAAGTTTCTCCCAGTTGCAGGGGCCAGCGCCGGCAAGCGTGTGCTTCTGGCACACTTCTCCGTGCGAGACGTAGCCGAGGAGCTTTGTGTTCCGATGCGGAGCACAGGAGAGGCAGAGTGTGCTGCCACGTAGCCCCGAGAGGGGACTGTTGTATGCGCCAGGCGTGTTTCGGCAGAAGCAGTGCTCTGGTGCGCCCCTCGGCCGGCAGAGCTTTCTGGGCGAGAAGCAGACGGCTGCTCGCCTCCGGGGCAGTGAAAGCGCCGCTCGCTATACGAAAAGCGAAGAACCAAGCTGCCGTGCACACGGCTTGTGTGCGCATCCTACAGGCTCCAAGGGAAAGCGGGGCTGCCACTCGCTTGCCTGGAAAAGCCACGCTAGCAGCAGAAGAAGGAGCTCCAAAGACAGCTCCTTGTGCTGCTACTTAGAGCAGCACCAAGCTTCCGTGGAAACAGCTGCTCTTCCCTTGAGCCTCCGAGCTGCAGAGACGATCACGCTAGATGCAGCAGAGGAGACAAGTACAGAGTGCACTGACGTGGCTTACGCGGGCGAAGGCGAAGGTGCAGCGCAGCACTGGCTTCGACTTCTCGAGCCTGTTTGCATGCTAGCAGCTGCTGGAAGTTGGCAAGGGTGATGCGAGCGTGAACAGTGTTGCCGGCATGTCCAGCTGAGAAGGAAGCTACAGAGCCTCAGTGGCTTGTGCTTGGAGACGGGCTGCTTCAAGAACGCCTCCTTTGTAGACGCCTCCTTCTGGCTCAGCTCAAGCTGCGTGGACTCTGCAACACTGAAGCTGTAAGAAACTGCTTCTTAGCCAGCTGCTGCGATGAAGTCTAAGGGCTGCGCCTTACTTCCTGAAGCAGCAAGACTCTTCTCGGCTAAATGTGCTTGCGAAGGAGCATTTGGCTGCACTTCGGCAATTCGCTTAGCGAGCACCCAGAAGTGCCGTGCTCGGCGGCTTCAATCTTCGCCTGCTGCCCTCTGGAGAGAACTGAAGCCCAGCGAGGGCATTCAGCTTTGCTGCTCATCAGCGTGTACGGTGCTGGCATGCACAACGTGCTGTGCACGGATTTGCCTCAGCTGCAGGTAGAATCATTCTCCTTCTCTTTCGACAGGCTCCGAAGTGCCCGTCTAGCTCTGGCTTAGAGAAATGTGCCGGGAAAGCAGCGCTTGAGCGGTTAGGTGTCCAAGCCTTTCGACAGAGCGCAAGCGGCTGGCCGACGGGAATGGCTCGTGAAGATCATGCTTTTGTGCCGGTCCCTGTTTCTGGGCGAGACCACTGCTCGCCTCTTTGCTCTTTACGAGCCTGTCATGGGCGCGGGGGTACTTGGAGCTGCCAAGAACCGTGCAAAGAGCACCGCGATCTGAGGGCGTTGTGCAGGCTGTAAAAGGGGACTGCCCGGGAATGGGGTGCAAAGACAAGTTTCTCCCAGTTGCAGGGGCCAGCGCCGGCAAGCGTGTGCTTCTGGCACACTTCTCCGTGCGAGACGTAGCCGAGGAGCTTTGTGTTCCGATGCGGAGCACAGGAGAGGCAGAGTGTGCTGCCACGTAGCCCCGAGAGGGGACTGTTGTATGCGCCAGGCGTGTTTCGGCAGAAGCAGTGCTCTGGTGCGCCCCTCGGCCGGCAGAGCTTTCTGGGCGAGAAGCAGACGGCTGCTCGCCTCCGGGGCAGTGAAAGCGCCGCTCGCTATACGAAAAGCGAAGAACCAAGCTGCCGTGCACACGGCTTGTGTGCGCATCCTACAGGCTCCAAGGGAAAGCGGGGCTGCCACTCGCTTGCCTGGAAAAGCCACGCTAGCAGCAGAAGAAGGAGCTCCAAAGACAGCTCCTTGTGCTGCTACTTAGAGCAGCACCAAGCTTCCGTGGAAACAGCTGCTCTTCCCTTGAGCCTCCGAGCTGCAGAGACGATCACGCTAGATGCAGCAGAGGAGACAAGTACAGAGTGCACTGACGTGGCTTACGCGGGCGAAGGCGAAGGTGCAGCGCAGCACTGGCTTCGACTTCTCGAGCCTGTTTGCATGCTAGCAGCTGCTGGAAGTTGGCAAGGGTGATGCGAGCGTGAACAGTGTTGCCGGCATGTCCAGCTGAGAAGGAAGCTACAGAGCCTCAGTGGCTTGTGCTTGGAGACGGGCTGCTTCAAGAACGCCTCCTTTGTAGACGCCTCCTTCTGGCTCAGCTCAAGCTGCGTGGACTCTGCAACACTGAAGCTGTAAGAAACTGCTTCTTAGCCAGCTGCTGCGATGAAGTCTAAGGGCTGCGCCTTACTTCCTGAAGCAGCAAGACTCTTCTCGGCTAAATGTGCTTGCGAAGGAGCATTTGGCTGCACTTCGGCAATTCGCTTAGCGAGCACCCAGAAGTGCCGTGCTCGGCGGCTTCAATCTTCGCCTGCTGCCCTCTGGAGAGAACTGAAGCCCAGCGAGGGCATTCAGCTTTGCTGCTCATCAGCGTGTACGGTGCTGGCATGCACAACGTGCTGTGCACGGATTTGCCTCAGCTGCAGGTAGAATCATTCTCCTTCTCTTTCGACAGGCTCCGAAGTGCCCGTCTAGCTCTGGCTTAGAGAAATGTGCCGGGAAAGCAGCGCTTGAGCGGTTAGGTGTCCAAGCCTTTCGACAGAGCGCAAGCGGCTGGCCGACGGGAATGGCTCGTGAAGATCATGCTTTTGTGCCGGTCCCTGTTTCTGGGCGAGACCACTACTCGCCTCTTTGCTCTTTACGAGCCTGTCATGGGCGCGGGGGTACTTGGAGCTGCCAAGAACCGTGCAAAGAGCACCGCGATCTGAGGGCGTTGTGCAGGCTGTAAAAGGGGACTGCCCGGGAATGGGGTGCAAAGACAAGTTTCTCCCAGTTGCAGGGGCCAGCGCCGGCAAGCGTGTGCTTCTGGCACACTTCTCCGTGCGAGACGTAGCCGAGGAGCTTTGTGTTCCGATGCGGAGCACAGGAGAGGCAGAGTGTGCTGCCACGTAGCCCCGAGAGGGGACTGTTGTATGCGCCAGGCGTGTTTCGGCAGAAGCAGTGCTCTGGTGCGCCCCTCGGCCGGCAGAGCTTTCTGGGCGAGAAGCAGACGGCTGCTCGCCTCCGGGGCAGTGAAAGCGCCGCTCGCTATACGAAAAGCGAAGAACCAAGCTGCCGTGCACACGGCTTGTGTGCGCATCCTACAGGCTCCAAGGGAAAGCGGGGCTGCCACTCGCTTGCCTGGAAAAGCCACGCTAGCAGCAGAAGAAGGAGCTCCAAAGACAGCTCCTTGTGCTGCTACTTAGAGCAGCACCAAGCTTCCGTGGAAACAGCTGCTCTTCCCTTGAGCCTCCGAGCTGCAGAGACGATCACGCTAGATGCAGCAGAGGAGACAAGTACAGAGTGCACTGACGTGGCTTACGCGGGCGAAGGCGAAGGTGCAGCGCAGCACTGGCTTCGACTTCTCGAGCCTGTTTGCATGCTAGCAGCTGCTGGAAGTTGGCAAGGGTGATGCGAGCGTGAACAGTGTTGCCGGCATGTCCAGCTGAGAAGGAAGCTACAGAGCCTCAGTGGCTTGTGCTTGGAGACGGGCTGCTTCAAGAACGCCTCCTTTGTAGACGCCTCCTTCTGGCTCAGCTCAAGCTGCGTGGACTCTGCAACACTGAAGCTGTAAGAAACTGCTTCTTAGCCAGCTGCTGCGATGAAGTCTAAGGGCTGCGCCTTACTTCCTGAAGCAGCAAGACTCTTCTCGGCTAAATGTGCTTGCGAAGGAGCATTTGGCTGCACTTCGGCAATTCGCTTAGCGAGCACCCAGAAGTGCCGTGCTCGGCGGCTTCAATCTTCGCCTGCTGCCCTCTGGAGAGAACTGAAGCCCAGCGAGGGCATTCAGCTTTGCTGCTCATCAGCGTGTACGGTGCTGGCATGCACAACGTGCTGTGCACGGATTTGCCTCAGCTGCAGGTAGAATCATTCTCCTTCTCTTTCGACAGGCTCCGAAGTGCCCGTCTAGCTCTGGCTTAGAGAAATGTGCCGGGAAAGCAGCGCTTGAGCGGTTAGGTGTCCAAGCCTTTCGACAGAGCGCAAGCGGCTGGCCGACGGGAATGGCTCGTGAAGATCATGCTTTTGTGCCGGTCCCTGTTTCTGGGCGAGACCACTGCTCGCCTCTTTGCTCTTTACGAGCCTGTCATGGGCGCGGGGGTACTTGGAGCTGCCAAGAACCGTGCAAAGAGCACCGCGATCTGAGGGCGTTGTGCAGGCTGTAAAAGGGGACTGCCCGGGAATGGGGTGCAAAGACAAGTTTCTCCCAGTTGCAGGGGCCAGCGCCGGCAAGCGTGTGCTTCTGGCACACTTCTCCGTGCGAGACGTAGCCGAGGAGCTTTGTGTTCCGATGCGGAGCACAGGAGAGGCAGAGTGTGCTGCCACGTAGCCCCGAGAGGGGACTGTTGTATGCGCCAGGCGTGTTTCGGCAGAAGCAGTGCTCTGGTGCGCCCCTCGGCCGGCAGAGCTTTCTGGGCGAGAAGCAGACGGCTGCTCGCCTCCGGGGCAGTGAAAGCGCCGCTCGCTATACGAAAAGCGAAGAACCAAGCTGCCGTGCACACGGCTTGTGTGCGCATCCTACAGGCTCCAAGGGAAAGCGGGGCTGCCACTCGCTTGCCTGGAAAAGCCACGCTAGCAGCAGAAGAAGGAGCTCCAAAGACAGCTCCTTGTGCTGCTACTTAGAGCAGCACCAAGCTTCCGTGGAAACAGCTGCTCTTCCCTTGAGCCTCCGAGCTGCAGAGACGATCACGCTAGATGCAGCAGAGGAGACAAGTACAGAGTGCACTGACGTGGCTTACGCGGGCGAAGGCGAAGGTGCAGCGCAGCACTGGCTTCGACTTCTCGAGCCTGTTTGCATGCTAGCAGCTGCTGGAAGTTGGCAAGGGTGATGCGAGCGTGAACAGTGTTGCCGGCATGTCCAGCTGAGAAGGAAGCTACAGAGCCTCAGTGGCTTGTGCTTGGAGACGGGCTGCTTCAAGAACGCCTCCTTTGTAGACGCCTCCTTCTGGCTCAGCTCAAGCTGCGTGGACTCTGCAACACTGAAGCTGTAAGAAACTGCTTCTTAGCCAGCTGCTGCGATGAAGTCTAAGGGCTGCGCCTTACTTCCTGAAGCAGCAAGACTCTTCTCGGCTAAATGTGCTTGCGAAGGAGCATTTGGCTGCACTTCGGCAATTCGCTTAGCGAGCACCCAGAAGTGCCGTGCTCGGCGGCTTCAATCTTCGCCTGCTGCCCTCTGGAGAGAACTGAAGCCCAGCGAGGGCATTCAGCTTTGCTGCTCATCAGCGTGTACGGTGCTGGCATGCACAACGTGCTGTGCACGGATTTGCCTCAGCTGCAGGTAGAATCATTCTCCTTCTCTTTCGACAGGCTCCGAAGTGCCCGTCTAGCTCTGGCTTAGAGAAATGTGCCGGGAAAGCAGCGCTTGAGCGGTTAGGTGTCCAAGCCTTTCGACAGAGCGCAAGCGGCTGGCCGACGGGAATGGCTCGTGAAGATCATGCTTTTGTGCCGGTCCCTGTTTCTGGGCGAGACCACTACTCGCCTCTTTGCTCTTTACGAGCCTGTCATGGGCGCGGGGGTACTTGGAGCTGCCAAGAACCGTGCAAAGAGCACCGCGATCTGAGGGCGTTGTGCAGGCTGTAAAAGGGGACTGCCCGGGAATGGGGTGCAAAGACAAGTTTCTCCCAGTTGCAGGGGCCAGCGCCGGCAAGCGTGTGCTTCTGGCACACTTCTCCGTGCGAGACGTAGCCGAGGAGCTTTGTGTTCCGATGCGGAGCACAGGAGAGGCAGAGTGTGCTGCCACGTAGCCCCGAGAGGGGACTGTTGTATGCGCCAGGCGTGTTTCGGCAGAAGCAGTGCTCTGGTGCGCCCCTCGGCCGGCAGAGCTTTCTGGGCGAGAAGCAGACGGCTGCTCGCCTCCGGGGCAGTGAAAGCGCCGCTCGCTATACGAAAAGCGAAGAACCAAGCTGCCGTGCACACGGCTTGTGTGCGCATCCTACAGGCTCCAAGGGAAAGCGGGGCTGCCACTCGCTTGCCTGGAAAAGCCACGCTAGCAGCAGAAGAAGGAGCTCCAAAGACAGCTCCTTGTGCTGCTACTTAGAGCAGCACCAAGCTTCCGTGGAAACAGCTGCTCTTCCCTTGAGCCTCCGAGCTGCAGAGACGATCACGCTAGATGCAGCAGAGGAGACAAGTACAGAGTGCACTGACGTGGCTTACGCGGGCGAAGGCGAAGGTGCAGCGCAGCACTGGCTTCGACTTCTCGAGCCTGTTTGCATGCTAGCAGCTGCTGGAAGTTGGCAAGGGTGATGCGAGCGTGAACAGTGTTGCCGGCATGTCCAGCTGAGAAGGAAGCTACAGAGCCTCAGTGGCTTGTGCTTGGAGACGGGCTGCTTCAAGAACGCCTCCTTTGTAGACGCCTCCTTCTGGCTCAGCTCAAGCTGCGTGGACTCTGCAACACTGAAGCTGTAAGAAACTGCTTCTTAGCCAGCTGCTGCGATGAAGTCTAAGGGCTGCGCCTTACTTCCTGAAGCAGCAAGACTCTTCTCGGCTAAATGTGCTTGCGAAGGAGCATTTGGCTGCACTTCGGCAATTCGCTTAGCGAGCACCCAGAAGTGCCGTGCTCGGCGGCTTCAATCTTCGCCTGCTGCCCTCTGGAGAGAACTGAAGCCCAGCGAGGGCATTCAGCTTTGCTGCTCATCAGCGTGTACGGTGCTGGCATGCACAACGTGCTGTGCACGGATTTGCCTCAGCTGCAGGTAGAATCATTCTCCTTCTCTTTCGACAGGCTCCGAAGTGCCCGTCTAGCTCTGGCTTAGAGAAATGTGCCGGGAAAGCAGCGCTTGAGCGGTTAGGTGTCCAAGCCTTTCGACAGAGCGCAAGCGGCTGGCCGACGGGAATGGCTCGTGAAGATCATGCTTTTGTGCCGGTCCCTGTTTCTGGGCGAGACCACTACTCGCCTCTTTGCTCTTTACGAGCCTGTCATGGGCGCGGGGGTACTTGGAGCTGCCAAGAACCGTGCAAAGAGCACCGCGATCTGAGGGCGTTGTGCAGGCTGTAAAAGGGGACTGCCCGGGAATGGGGTGCAAAGACAAGTTTCTCCCAGTTGCAGGGGCCAGCGCCGGCAAGCGTGTGCTTCTGGCACACTTCTCCGTGCGAGACGTAGCCGAGGAGCTTTGTGTTCCGATGCGGAGCACAGGAGAGGCAGAGTGTGCTGCCACGTAGCCCCGAGAGGGGACTGTTGTATGCGCCAGGCGTGTTTCGGCAGAAGCAGTGCTCTGGTGCGCCCCTCGGCCGGCAGAGCTTTCTGGGCGAGAAGCAGACGGCTGCTCGCCTCCGGGGCAGTGAAAGCGCCGCTCGCTATACGAAAAGCGAAGAACCAAGCTGCCGTGCACACGGCTTGTGTGCGCATCCTACAGGCTCCAAGGGAAAGCGGGGCTGCCACTCGCTTGCCTGGAAAAGCCACGCTAGCAGCAGAAGAAGGAGCTCCAAAGACAGCTCCTTGTGCTGCTACTTAGAGCAGCACCAAGCTTCCGTGGAAACAGCTGCTCTTCCCTTGAGCCTCCGAGCTGCAGAGACGATCACGCTAGATGCAGCAGAGGAGACAAGTACAGAGTGCACTGACGTGGCTTACGCGGGCGAAGGCGAAGGTGCAGCGCAGCACTGGCTTCGACTTCTCGAGCCTGTTTGCATGCTAGCAGCTGCTGGAAGTTGGCAAGGGTGATGCGAGCGTGAACAGTGTTGCCGGCATGTCCAGCTGAGAAGGAAGCTACAGAGCCTCAGTGGCTTGTGCTTGGAGACGGGCTGCTTCAAGAACGCCTCCTTTGTAGACGCCTCCTTCTGGCTCAGCTCAAGCTGCGTGGACTCTGCAACACTGAAGCTGTAAGAAACTGCTTCTTAGCCAGCTGCTGCGATGAAGTCTAAGGGCTGCGCCTTACTTCCTGAAGCAGCAAGACTCTTCTCGGCTAAATGTGCTTGCGAAGGAGCATTTGGCTGCACTTCGGCAATTCGCTTAGCGAGCACCCAGAAGTGCCGTGCTCGGCGGCTTCAATCTTCGCCTGCTGCCCTCTGGAGAGAACTGAAGCCCAGCGAGGGCATTCAGCTTTGCTGCTCATCAGCGTGTACGGTGCTGGCATGCACAACGTGCTGTGCACGGATTTGCCTCAGCTGCAGGTAGAATCATTCTCCTTCTCTTTCGACAGGCTCCGAAGTGCCCGTCTAGCTCTGGCTTAGAGAAATGTGCCGGGAAAGCAGCGCTTGAGCGGTTAGGTGTCCAAGCCTTTCGACAGAGCGCAAGCGGCTGGCCGACGGGAATGGCTCGTGAAGATCATGCTTTTGTGCCGGTCCCTGTTTCTGGGCGAGACCACTACTCGCCTCTTTGCTCTTTACGAGCCTGTCATGGGCGCGGGGGTACTTGGAGCTGCCAAGAACCGTGCAAAGAGCACCGCGATCTGAGGGCGTTGTGCAGGCTGTAAAAGGGGACTGCCCGGGAATGGGGTGCAAAGACAAGTTTCTCCCAGTTGCAGGGGCCAGCGCCGGCAAGCGTGTGCTTCTGGCACACTTCTCCGTGCGAGACGTAGCCGAGGAGCTTTGTGTTCCGATGCGGAGCACAGGAGAGGCAGAGTGTGCTGCCACGTAGCCCCGAGAGGGGACTGTTGTATGCGCCAGGCGTGTTTCGGCAGAAGCAGTGCTCTGGTGCGCCCCTCGGCCGGCAGAGCTTTCTGGGCGAGAAGCAGACGGCTGCTCGCCTCCGGGGCAGTGAAAGCGCCGCTCGCTATACGAAAAGCGAAGAACCAAGCTGCCGTGCACACGGCTTGTGTGCGCATCCTACAGGCTCCAAGGGAAAGCGGGGCTGCCACTCGCTTGCCTGGAAAAGCCACGCTAGCAGCAGAAGAAGGAGCTCCAAAGACAGCTCCTTGTGCTGCTACTTAGAGCAGCACCAAGCTTCCGTGGAAACAGCTGCTCTTCCCTTGAGCCTCCGAGCTGCAGAGACGATCACGCTAGATGCAGCAGAGGAGACAAGTACAGAGTGCACTGACGTGGCTTACGCGGGCGAAGGCGAAGGTGCAGCGCAGCACTGGCTTCGACTTCTCGAGCCTGTTTGCATGCTAGCAGCTGCTGGAAGTTGGCAAGGGTGATGCGAGCGTGAACAGTGTTGCCGGCATGTCCAGCTGAGAAGGAAGCTACAGAGCCTCAGTGGCTTGTGCTTGGAGACGGGCTGCTTCAAGAACGCCTCCTTTGTAGACGCCTCCTTCTGGCTCAGCTCAAGCTGCGTGGACTCTGCAACACTGAAGCTGTAAGAAACTGCTTCTTAGCCAGCTGCTGCGATGAAGTCTAAGGGCTGCGCCTTACTTCCTGAAGCAGCAAGACTCTTCTCGGCTAAATGTGCTTGCGAAGGAGCATTTGGCTGCACTTCGGCAATTCGCTTAGCGAGCACCCAGAAGTGCCGTGCTCGGCGGCTTCAATCTTCGCCTGCTGCCCTCTGGAGAGAACTGAAGCCCAGCGAGGGCATTCAGCTTTGCTGCTCATCAGCGTGTACGGTGCTGGCATGCACAACGTGCTGTGCACGGATTTGCCTCAGCTGCAGGTAGAATCATTCTCCTTCTCTTTCGACAGGCTCCGAAGTGCCCGTCTAGCTCTGGCTTAGAGAAATGTGCCGGGAAAGCAGCGCTTGAGCGGTTAGGTGTCCAAGCCTTTCGACAGAGCGCAAGCGGCTGGCCGACGGGAATGGCTCGTGAAGATCATGCTTTTGTGCCGGTCCCTGTTTCTGGGCGAGACCACTGCTCGCCTCTTTGCTCTTTACGAGCCTGTCATGGGCGCGGGGGTACTTGGAGCTGCCAAGAACCGTGCAAAGAGCACCGCGATCTGAGGGCGTTGTGCAGGCTGTAAAAGGGGACTGCCCGGGAATGGGGTGCAAAGACAAGTTTCTCCCAGTTGCAGGGGCCAGCGCCGGCAAGCGTGTGCTTCTGGCACACTTCTCCGTGCGAGACGTAGCCGAGGAGCTTTGTGTTCCGATGCGGAGCACAGGAGAGGCAGAGTGTGCTGCCACGTAGCCCCGAGAGGGGACTGTTGTATGCGCCAGGCGTGTTTCGGCAGAAGCAGTGCTCTGGTGCGCCCCTCGGCCGGCAGAGCTTTCTGGGCGAGAAGCAGACGGCTGCTCGCCTCCGGGGCAGTGAAAGCGCCGCTCGCTATACGAAAAGCGAAGAACCAAGCTGCCGTGCACACGGCTTGTGTGCGCATCCTACAGGCTCCAAGGGAAAGCGGGGCTGCCACTCGCTTGCCTGGAAAAGCCACGCTAGCAGCAGAAGAAGGAGCTCCAAAGACAGCTCCTTGTGCTGCTACTTAGAGCAGCACCAAGCTTCCGTGGAAACAGCTGCTCTTCCCTTGAGCCTCCGAGCTGCAGAGACGATCACGCTAGATGCAGCAGAGGAGACAAGTACAGAGTGCACTGACGTGGCTTACGCGGGCGAAGGCGAAGGTGCAGCGCAGCACTGGCTTCGACTTCTCGAGCCTGTTTGCATGCTAGCAGCTGCTGGAAGTTGGCAAGGGTGATGCGAGCGTGAACAGTGTTGCCGGCATGTCCAGCTGAGAAGGAAGCTACAGAGCCTCAGTGGCTTGTGCTTGGAGACGGGCTGCTTCAAGAACGCCTCCTTTGTAGACGCCTCCTTCTGGCTCAGCTCAAGCTGCGTGGACTCTGCAACACTGAAGCTGTAAGAAACTGCTTCTTAGCCAGCTGCTGCGATGAAGTCTAAGGGCTGCGCCTTACTTCCTGAAGCAGCAAGACTCTTCTCGGCTAAATGTGCTTGCGAAGGAGCATTTGGCTGCACTTCGGCAATTCGCTTAGCGAGCACCCAGAAGTGCCGTGCTCGGCGGCTTCAATCTTCGCCTGCTGCCCTCTGGAGAGAACTGAAGCCCAGCGAGGGCATTCAGCTTTGCTGCTCGTCAGCGTGTACGGTGCTGGCATGCACAACGTGCTGTGCACGGATTTGCCTCAGCTGCAGGTAGAATCATTCTCCTTCTCTTTCGACAGGCTCCGAAGTGCCCGTCTAGCTCTGGCTTAGAGAAATGTGCCGGGAAAGCAGCGCTTGAGCGGTTAGGTGTCCAAGCCTTTCGACAGAGCGCAAGCGGCTGGCCGACGGGAATGGCTCGTGAAGATCATGCTTTTGTGCCGGTCCCTGTTTCTGGGCGAGACCACTACTCGCCTCTTTGCTCTTTACGAGCCTGTCATGGGCGCGGGGGTACTTGGAGCTGCCAAGAACCGTGCAAAGAGCACCGCGATCTGAGGGCGTTGTGCAGGCTGTAAAAGGGGACTGCCCGGGAATGGGGTGCAAAGACAAGTTTCTCCCAGTTGCAGGGGCCAGCGCCGGCAAGCGTGTGCTTCTGGCACACTTCTCCGTGCGAGACGTAGCCGAGGAGCTTTGTGTTCCGATGCGGAGCACAGGAGAGGCAGAGTGTGCTGCCACGTAGCCCCGAGAGGGGACTGTTGTATGCGCCAGGCGTGTTTCGGCAGAAGCAGTGCTCTGGTGCGCCCCTCGGCCGGCAGAGCTTTCTGGGCGAGAAGCAGACGGCTGCTCGCCTCCGGGGCAGTGAAAGCGCCGCTCGCTATACGAAAAGCGAAGAACCAAGCTGCCGTGCACACGGCTTGTGTGCGCATCCTACAGGCTCCAAGGGAAAGCGGGGCTGCCACTCGCTTGCCTGGAAAAGCCACGCTAGCAGCAGAAGAAGGAGCTCCAAAGACAGCTCCTTGTGCTGCTACTTAGAGCAGCACCAAGCTTCCGTGGAAACAGCTGCTCTTCCCTTGAGCCTCCGAGCTGCAGAGACGATCACGCTAGATGCAGCAGAGGAGACAAGTACAGAGTGCACTGACGTGGCTTACGCGGGCGAAGGCGAAGGTGCAGCGCAGCACTGGCTTCGACTTCTCGAGCCTGTTTGCATGCTAGCAGCTGCTGGAAGTTGGCAAGGGTGATGCGAGCGTGAACAGTGTTGCCGGCATGTCCAGCTGAGAAGGAAGCTACAGAGCCTCAGTGGCTTGTGCTTGGAGACGGGCTGCTTCAAGAACGCCTCCTTTGTAGACGCCTCCTTCTGGCTCAGCTCAAGCTGCGTGGACTCTGCAACACTGAAGCTGTAAGAAACTGCTTCTTAGCCAGCTGCTGCGATGAAGTCTAAGGGCTGCGCCTTACTTCCTGAAGCAGCAAGACTCTTCTCGGCTAAATGTGCTTGCGAAGGAGCATTTGGCTGCACTTCGGCAATTCGCTTAGCGAGCACCCAGAAGTGCCGTGCTCGGCGGCTTCAATCTTCGCCTGCTGCCCTCTGGAGAGAACTGAAGCCCAGCGAGGGCATTCAGCTTTGCTGCTCGTCAGCGTGTACGGTGCTGGCATGCACAACGTGCTGTGCACGGATTTGCCTCAGCTGCAGGTAGAATCATTCTCCTTCTCTTTCGACAGGCTCCGAAGTGCCCGTCTAGCTCTGGCTTAGAGAAATGTGCCGGGAAAGCAGCGCTTGAGCGGTTAGGTGTCCAAGCCTTTCGACAGAGCGCAAGCGGCTGGCCGACGGGAATGGCTCGTGAAGATCATGCTTTTGTGCCGGTCCCTGTTTCTGGGCGAGACCACTACTCGCCTCTTTGCTCTTTACGAGCCTGTCATGGGCGCGGGGGTACTTGGAGCTGCCAAGAACCGTGCAAAGAGCACCGCGATCTGAGGGCGTTGTGCAGGCTGTAAAAGGGGACTGCCCGGGAATGGGGTGCAAAGACAAGTTTCTCCCAGTTGCAGGGGCCAGCGCCGGCAAGCGTGTGCTTCTGGCACACTTCTCCGTGCGAGACGTAGCCGAGGAGCTTTGTGTTCCGATGCGGAGCACAGGAGAGGCAGAGTGTGCTGCCACGTAGCCCCGAGAGGGGACTGTTGTATGCGCCAGGCGTGTTTCGGCAGAAGCAGTGCTCTGGTGCGCCCCTCGGCCGGCAGAGCTTTCTGGGCGAGAAGCAGACGGCTGCTCGCCTCCGGGGCAGTGAAAGCGCCGCTCGCTATACGAAAAGCGAAGAACCAAGCTGCCGTGCACACGGCTTGTGTGCGCATCCTACAGGCTCCAAGGGAAAGCGGGGCTGCCACTCGCTTGCTTGGAAAAGCCACGCTAGCAGCAGAAGAAGGAGCTCCAAAGACAGCTCCTTGTGCTGCTACTTAGAGCAGCACCAAGCTTCCGTGGAAACAGCTGCTCTTCCCTTGAGCCTCCGAGCTGCAGAGACGATCACGCTAGATGCAGCAGAGGAGACAAGTACAGAGTGCACTGACGTGGCTTACGCGGGCGAAGGCGAAGGTGCAGCGCAGCACTGGCTTCGACTTCTCGAGCCTGTTTGCATGCTAGCAGCTGCTGGAAGTTGGCAAGGGTTGATGCGAGCGTGAACAGTGTTGCCGGCATGTCCAGCTGAGAAGGAAGCTACAGAGCCTCAGTGGCTTGTGCTTGGAGACGGGCTGCTTCAAGAACGCCTCCTTTGTAGACGCCTCCTTCTGGCTCAGCTCAAGCTGCGTGGACTCTGCAACACTGAAGCTGTAAGAAACTGCTTCTTAGCCAGCTGCTGCGATGAAGTCTAAGGGCTGCGCCTTACTTCCTGAAGCAGCAAGACTCTTCTCGGCTAAATGTGCTTGCGAAGGAGCATTTGGCTGCACTTCGGCAATTCGCTTAGCGAGCACCCAGAAGTGCCGTGCTCGGCGGCTTCAATCTTCGCCTGCTGCCCTCTGGAGAGAACTGAAGCCCAGCGAGGGCATTCAGCTTTGCTGCTCGTCAGCGTGTACGGTGCTGGCATGCACAACGTGCTGTGCACGGATTTGCCTCAGCTGCAGGTAGAATCATTCTCCTTCTCTTTCGACAGGCTCCGAAGTGCCCGTCTAGCTCTGGCTTAGAGAAATGTGCCGGGAAAGCAGCGCTTGAGCGGTTAGGTGTCCAAGCCTTTCGACAGAGCGCAAGCGGCTGGCCGACGGGAATGGCTCGTGAAGATCATGCTTTTGTGCCGGTCCCTGTTTCTGGGCGAGACCACTACTCGCCTCTTTGCTCTTTACGAGCCTGTCATGGGCGCGGGGGTACTTGGAGCTGCCAAGAACCGTGCAAAGAGCACCGCGATCTGAGGGCGTTGTGCAGGCTGTAAAAGGGGACTGCCCGGGAATGGGGTGCAAAGACAAGTTTCTCCCAGTTGCAGGGGCCAGCGCCGGCAAGCGTGTGCTTCTGGCACACTTCTCCGTGCGAGACGTAGCCGAGGAGCTTTGTGTTCCGATGCGGAGCACAGGAGAGGCAGAGTGTGCTGCCACGTAGCCCCGAGAGGGGACTGTTGTATGCGCCAGGCGTGTTTCGGCAGAAGCAGTGCTCTGGTGCGCCCCTCGGCCGGCAGAGCTTTCTGGGCGAGAAGCAGACGGCTGCTCGCCTCCGGGGCAGTGAAAGCGCCGCTCGCTATACGAAAAGCGAAGAACCAAGCTGCCGTGCACACGGCTTGTGTGCGCATCCTACAGGCTCCAAGGGAAAGCGGGGCTGCCACTCGCTTGCCTGGAAAAGCCACGCTAGCAGCAGAAGAAGGAGCTCCAAAGACAGCTCCTTGTGCTGCTACTTAGAGCAGCACCAAGCTTCCGTGGAAACAGCTGCTCTTCCCTTGAGCCTCCGAGCTGCAGAGACGATCACGCTAGATGCAGCAGAGGAGACAAGTACAGAGTGCACTGACGTGGCTTACGCGGGCGAAGGCGAAGGTGCAGCGCAGCACTGGCTTCGACTTCTCGAGCCTGTTTGCATGCTAGCAGCTGCTGGAAGTTGGCAAGGGTTGATGCGAGCGTGAACAGTGTTGCCGGCATGTCCAGCTGAGAAGGAAGCTACAGAGCCTCAGTGGCTTGTGCTTGGAGACGGGCTGCTTCAAGAACGCCTCCTTTGTAGACGCCTCCTTCTGGCTCAGCTCAAGCTGCGTGGACTCTGCAACACTGAAGCTGTAAGAAACTGCTTCTTAGCCAGCTGCTGCGATGAAGTCTAAGGGCTGCGCCTTACTTCCTGAAGCAGCAAGACTCTTCTCGGCTAAATGTGCTTGCGAAGGAGCATTTGGCTGCACTTCGGCAATTCGCTTAGCGAGCACCCAGAAGTGCCGTGCTCGGCGGCTTCAATCTTCGCCTGCTGCCCTCTGGAGAGAACTGAAGCCCAGCGAGGGCATTCAGCTTTGCTGCTCGTCAGCGTGTACGGTGCTGGCATGCACAACGTGCTGTGCACGGATTTGCCTCAGCTGCAGGTAGAATCATTCTCCTTCTCTTTCGACAGGCTCCGAAGTGCCCGTCTAGCTCTGGCTTAGAGAAATGTGCCGGGAAAGCAGCGCTTGAGCGGTTAGGTGTCCAAGCCTTTCGACAGAGCGCAAGCGGCTGGCCGACGGGAATGGCTCGTGAAGATCATGCTTTTGTGCCGGTCCCTGTTTCTGGGCGAGACCACTACTCGCCTCTTTGCTCTTTACGAGCCTGTCATGGGCGCGGGGGTACTTGGAGCTGCCAAGAACCGTGCAAAGAGCACCGCGATCTGAGGGCGTTGTGCAGGCTGTAAAAGGGGACTGCCCGGGAATGGGGTGCAAAGACAAGTTTCTCCCAGTTGCAGGGGCCAGCGCCGGCAAGCGTGTGCTTCTGGCACACTTCTCCGTGCGAGACGTAGCCGAGGAGCTTTGTGTTCCGATGCGGAGCACAGGAGAGGCAGAGTGTGCTGCCACGTAGCCCCGAGAGGGGACTGTTGTATGCGCCAGGCGTGTTTCGGCAGAAGCAGTGCTCTGGTGCGCCCCTCGGCCGGCAGAGCTTTCTGGGCGAGAAGCAGACGGCTGCTCGCCTCCGGGGCAGTGAAAGCGCCGCTCGCTATACGAAAAGCGAAGAACCAAGCTGCCGTGCACACGGCTTGTGTGCGCATCCTACAGGCTCCAAGGGAAAGCGGGGCTGCCACTCGCTTGCCTGGAAAAGCCACGCTAGCAGCAGAAGAAGGAGCTCCAAAGACAGCTCCTTGTGCTGCTACTTAGAGCAGCACCAAGCTTCCGTGGAAACAGCTGCTCTTCCCTTGAGCCTCCGAGCTGCAGAGACGATCACGCTAGATGCAGCAGAGGAGACAAGTACAGAGTGCACTGACGTGGCTTACGCGGGCGAAGGCGAAGGTGCAGCGCAGCACTGGCTTCGACTTCTCGAGCCTGTTTGCATGCTAGCAGCTGCTGGAAGTTGGCAAGGGTTGATGCGAGCGTGAACAGTGTTGCCGGCATGTCCAGCTGAGAAGGAAGCTACAGAGCCTCAGTGGCTTGTGCTTGGAGACGGGCTGCTTCAAGAACGCCTCCTTTGTAGACGCCTCCTTCTGGCTCAGCTCAAGCTGCGTGGACTCTGCAACACTGAAGCTGTAAGAAACTGCTTCTTAGCCAGCTGCTGCGATGAAGTCTAAGGGCTGCGCCTTACTTCCTGAAGCAGCAAGACTCTTCTCGGCTAAATGTGCTTGCGAAGGAGCATTTGGCTGCACTTCGGCAATTCGCTTAGCGAGCACCCAGAAGTGCCGTGCTCGGCGGCTTCAATCTTCGCCTGCTGCCCTCTGGAGAGAACTGAAGCCCAGCGAGGGCATTCAGCTTTGCTGCTCGTCAGCGTGTACGGTGCTGGCATGCACAACGTGCTGTGCACGGATTTGCCTCAGCTGCAGGTAGAATCATTCTCCTTCTCTTTCGACAGGCTCCGAAGTGCCCGTCTAGCTCTGGCTTAGAGAAATGTGCCGGGAAAGCAGCGCTTGAGCGGTTAGGTGTCCAAGCCTTTCGACAGAGCGCAAGCGGCTGGCCGACGGGAATGGCTCGTGAAGATCATGCTTTTGTGCCGGTCCCTGTTTCTGGGCGAGACCACTACTCGCCTCTTTGCTCTTTACGAGCCTGTCATGGGCGCGGGGGTACTTGGAGCTGCCAAGAACCGTGCAAAGAGCACCGCGATCTGAGGGCGTTGTGCAGGCTGTAAAAGGGGACTGCCCGGGAATGGGGTGCAAAGACAAGTTTCTCCCAGTTGCAGGGGCCAGCGCCGGCAAGCGTGTGCTTCTGGCACACTTCTCCGTGCGAGACGTAGCCGAGGAGCTTTGTGTTCCGATGCGGAGCACAGGAGAGGCAGAGTGTGCTGCCACGTAGCCCCGAGAGGGGACTGTTGTATGCGCCAGGCGTGTTTCGGCAGAAGCAGTGCTCTGGTGCGCCCCTCGGCCGGCAGAGCTTTCTGGGCGAGAAGCAGACGGCTGCTCGCCTCCGGGGCAGTGAAAGCGCCGCTCGCTATACGAAAAGCGAAGAACCAAGCTGCCGTGCACACGGCTTGTGTGCGCATCCTACAGGCTCCAAGGGAAAGCGGGGCTGCCACTCGCTTGCCTGGAAAAGCCACGCTAGCAGCAGAAGAAGGAGCTCCAAAGACAGCTCCTTGTGCTGCTACTTAGAGCAGCACCAAGCTTCCGTGGAAACAGCTGCTCTTCCCTTGAGCCTCCGAGCTGCAGAGACGATCACGCTAGATGCAGCAGAGGAGACAAGTACAGAGTGCACTGACGTGGCTTACGCGGGCGAAGGCGAAGGTGCAGCGCAGCACTGGCTTCGACTTCTCGAGCCTGTTTGCATGCTAGCAGCTGCTGGAAGTTGGCAAGGGTTGATGCGAGCGTGAACAGTGTTGCCGGCATGTCCAGCTGAGAAGGAAGCTACAGAGCCTCAGTGGCTTGTGCTTGGAGACGGGCTGCTTCAAGAACGCCTCCTTTGTAGACGCCTCCTTCTGGCTCAGCTCAAGCTGCGTGGACTCTGCAACACTGAAGCTGTAAGAAACTGCTTCTTAGCCAGCTGCTGCGATGAAGTCTAAGGGCTGCGCCTTACTTCCTGAAGCAGCAAGACTCTTCTCGGCTAAATGTGCTTGCGAAGGAGCATTTGGCTGCACTTCGGCAATTCGCTTAGCGAGCACCCAGAAGTGCCGTGCTCGGCGGCTTCAATCTTCGCCTGCTGCCCTCTGGAGAGAACTGAAGCCCAGCGAGGGCATTCAGCTTTGCTGCTCGTCAGCGTGTACGGTGCTGGCATGCACAACGTGCTGTGCACGGATTTGCCTCAGCTGCAGGTAGAATCATTCTCCTTCTCTTTCGACAGGCTCCGAAGTGCCCGTCTAGCTCTGGCTTAGAGAAATGTGCCGGGAAAGCAGCGCTTGAGCGGTTAGGTGTCCAAGCCTTTCGACAGAGCGCAAGCGGCTGGCCGACGGGAATGGCTCGTGAAGATCATGCTTTTGTGCCGGTCCCTGTTTCTGGGCGAGACCACTACTCGCCTCTTTGCTCTTTACGAGCCTGTCATGGGCGCGGGGGTACTTGGAGCTGCCAAGAACCGTGCAAAGAGCACCGCGATCTGAGGGCGTTGTGCAGGCTGTAAAAGGGGACTGCCCGGGAATGGGGTGCAAAGACAAGTTTCTCCCAGTTGCAGGGGCCAGCGCCGGCAAGCGTGTGCTTCTGGCACACTTCTCCGTGCGAGACGTAGCCGAGGAGCTTTGTGTTCCGATGCGGAGCACAGGAGAGGCAGAGTGTGCTGCCACGTAGCCCCGAGAGGGGACTGTTGTATGCGCCAGGCGTGTTTCGGCAGAAGCAGTGCTCTGGTGCGCCCCTCGGCCGGCAGAGCTTTCTGGGCGAGAAGCAGACGGCTGCTCGCCTCCGGGGCAGTGAAAGCGCCGCTCGCTATACGAAAAGCGAAGAACCAAGCTGCCGTGCACACGGCTTGTGTGCGCATCCTACAGGCTCCAAGGGAAAGCGGGGCTGCCACTCGCTTGCCTGGAAAAGCCACGCTAGCAGCAGAAGAAGGAGCTCCAAAGACAGCTCCTTGTGCTGCTACTTAGAGCAGCACCAAGCTTCCGTGGAAACAGCTGCTCTTCCCTTGAGCCTCCGAGCTGCAGAGACGATCACGCTAGATGCAGCAGAGGAGACAAGTACAGAGTGCACTGACGTGGCTTACGCGGGCGAAGGCGAAGGTGCAGCGCAGCACTGGCTTCGACTTCTCGAGCCTGTTTGCATGCTAGCAGCTGCTGGAAGTTGGCAAGGGTGATGCGAGCGTGAACAGTGTTGCCGGCATGTCCAGCTGAGAAGGAAGCTACAGAGCCTCAGTGGCTTGTGCTTGGAGACGGGCTGCTTCAAGAACGCCTCCTTTGTAGACGCCTCCTTCTGGCTCAGCTCAAGCTGCGTGGACTCTGCAACACTGAAGCTGTAAGAAACTGCTTCTTAGCCAGCTGCTGCGATGAAGTCTAAGGGCTGCGCCTTACTTCCTGAAGCAGCAAGACTCTTCTCGGCTAAATGTGCTTGCGAAGGAGCATTTGGCTGCACTTCGGCAATTCGCTTAGCGAGCACCCAGAAGTGCCGTGCTCGGCGGCTTCAATCTTCGCCTGCTGCCCTCTGGAGAGAACTGAAGCCCAGCGAGGGCATTCAGCTTTGCTGCTCGTCAGCGTGTACGGTGCTGGCATGCACAACGTGCTGTGCACGGATTTGCCTCAGCTGCAGGTAGAATCATTCTCCTTCTCTTTCGACAGGCTCCGAAGTGCCCGTCTAGCTCTGGCTTAGAGAAATGTGCCGGGAAAGCAGCGCTTGAGCGGTTAGGTGTCCAAGCCTTTCGACAGAGCGCAAGCGGCTGGCCGACGGGAATGGCTCGTGAAGATCATGCTTTTGTGCCGGTCCCTGTTTCTGGGCGAGACCACTACTCGCCTCTTTGCTCTTTACGAGCCTGTCATGGGCGCGGGGGTACTTGGAGCTGCCAAGAACCGTGCAAAGAGCACCGCGATCTGAGGGCGTTGTGCAGGCTGTAAAAGGGGACTGCCCGGGAATGGGGTGCAAAGACAAGTTTCTCCCAGTTGCAGGGGCCAGCGCCGGCAAGCGTGTGCTTCTGGCACACTTCTCCGTGCGAGACGTAGCCGAGGAGCTTTGTGTTCCGATGCGGAGCACAGGAGAGGCAGAGTGTGCTGCCACGTAGCCCCGAGAGGGGACTGTTGTATGCGCCAGGCGTGTTTCGGCAGAAGCAGTGCTCTGGTGCGCCCCTCGGCCGGCAGAGCTTTCTGGGCGAGAAGCAGACGGCTGCTCGCCTCCGGGGCAGTGAAAGCGCCGCTCGCTATACGAAAAGCGAAGAACCAAGCTGCCGTGCACACGGCTTGTGTGCGCATCCTACAGGCTCCAAGGGAAAGCGGGGCTGCCACTCGCTTGCCTGGAAAAGCCACGCTAGCAGCAGAAGAAGGAGCTCCAAAGACAGCTCCTTGTGCTGCTACTTAGAGCAGCACCAAGCTTCCGTGGAAACAGCTGCTCTTCCCTTGAGCCTCCGAGCTGCAGAGACGATCACGCTAGATGCAGCAGAGGAGACAAGTACAGAGTGCACTGACGTGGCTTACGCGGGCGAAGGCGAAGGTGCAGCGCAGCACTGGCTTCGACTTCTCGAGCCTGTTTGCATGCTAGCAGCTGCTGGAAGTTGGCAAGGGTGATGCGAGCGTGAACAGTGTTGCCGGCATGTCCAGCTGAGAAGGAAGCTACAGAGCCTCAGTGGCTTGTGCTTGGAGACGGGCTGCTTCAAGAACGCCTCCTTTGTAGACGCCTCCTTCTGGCTCAGCTCAAGCTGCGTGGACTCTGCAACACTGAAGCTGTAAGAAACTGCTTCTTAGCCAGCTGCTGCGATGAAGTCTAAGGGCTGCGCCTTACTTCCTGAAGCAGCAAGACTCTTCTCGGCTAAATGTGCTTGCGAAGGAGCATTTGGCTGCACTTCGGCAATTCGCTTAGCGAGCACCCAGAAGTGCCGTGCTCGGCGGCTTCAATCTTCGCCTGCTGCCCTCTGGAGAGAACTGAAGCCCAGCGAGGGCATTCAGCTTTGCTGCTCGTCAGCGTGTACGGTGCTGGCATGCACAACGTGCTGTGCACGGATTTGCCTCAGCTGCAGGTAGAATCATTCTCCTTCTCTTTCGACAGGCTCCGAAGTGCCCGTCTAGCTCTGGCTTAGAGAAATGTGCCGGGAAAGCAGCGCTTGAGCGGTTAGGTGTCCAAGCCTTTCGACAGAGCGCAAGCGGCTGGCCGACGGGAATGGCTCGTGAAGATCATGCTTTTGTGCCGGTCCCTGTTTCTGGGCGAGACCACTACTCGCCTCTTTGCTCTTTACGAGCCTGTCATGGGCGCGGGGGTACTTGGAGCTGCCAAGAACCGTGCAAAGAGCACCGCGATCTGAGGGCGTTGTGCAGGCTGTAAAAGGGGACTGCCCGGGAATGGGGTGCAAAGACAAGTTTCTCCCAGTTGCAGGGGCCAGCGCCGGCAAGCGTGTGCTTCTGGCACACTTCTCCGTGCGAGACGTAGCCGAGGAGCTTTGTGTTCCGATGCGGAGCACAGGAGAGGCAGAGTGTGCTGCCACGTAGCCCCGAGAGGGGACTGTTGTATGCGCCAGGCGTGTTTCGGCAGAAGCAGTGCTCTGGTGCGCCCCTCGGCCGGCAGAGCTTTCTGGGCGAGAAGCAGACGGCTGCTCGCCTCCGGGGCAGTGAAAGCGCCGCTCGCTATACGAAAAGCGAAGAACCAAGCTGCCGTGCACACGGCTTGTGTGCGCATCCTACAGGCTCCAAGGGAAAGCGGGGCTGCCACTCGCTTGCCTGGAAAAGCCACGCTAGCAGCAGAAGAAGGAGCTCCAAAGACAGCTCCTTGTGCTGCTACTTAGAGCAGCACCAAGCTTCCGTGGAAACAGCTGCTCTTCCCTTGAGCCTCCGAGCTGCAGAGACGATCACGCTAGATGCAGCAGAGGAGACAAGTACAGAGTGCACTGACGTGGCTTACGCGGGCGAAGGCGAAGGTGCAGCGCAGCACTGGCTTCGACTTCTCGAGCCTGTTTGCATGCTAGCAGCTGCTGGAAGTTGGCAAGGGTGATGCGAGCGTGAACAGTGTTGCCGGCATGTCCAGCTGAGAAGGAAGCTACAGAGCCTCAGTGGCTTGTGCTTGGAGACGGGCTGCTTCAAGAACGCCTCCTTTGTAGACGCCTCCTTCTGGCTCAGCTCAAGCTGCGTGGACTCTGCAACACTGAAGCTGTAAGAAACTGCTTCTTAGCCAGCTGCTGCGATGAAGTCTAAGGGCTGCGCCTTACTTCCTGAAGCAGCAAGACTCTTCTCGGCTAAATGTGCTTGCGAAGGAGCATTTGGCTGCACTTCGGCAATTCGCTTAGCGAGCACCCAGAAGTGCCGTGCTCGGCGGCTTCAATCTTCGCCTGCTGCCCTCTGGAGAGAACTGAAGCCCAGCGAGGGCATTCAGCTTTGCTGCTCGTCAGCGTGTACGGTGCTGGCATGCACAACGTGCTGTGCACGGATTTGCCTCAGCTGCAGGTAGAATCATTCTCCTTCTCTTTCGACAGGCTCCGAAGTGCCCGTCTAGCTCTGGCTTAGAGAAATGTGCCGGGAAAGCAGCGCTTGAGCGGTTAGGTGTCCAAGCCTTTCGACAGAGCGCAAGCGGCTGGCCGACGGGAATGGCTCGTGAAGATCATGCTTTTGTGCCGGTCCCTGTTTCTGGGCGAGACCACTACTCGCCTCTTTGCTCTTTACGAGCCTGTCATGGGCGCGGGGGTACTTGGAGCTGCCAAGAACCGTGCAAAGAGCACCGCGATCTGAGGGCGTTGTGCAGGCTGTAAAAGGGGACTGCCCGGGAATGGGGTGCAAAGACAAGTTTCTCCCAGTTGCAGGGGCCAGCGCCGGCAAGCGTGTGCTTCTGGCACACTTCTCCGTGCGAGACGTAGCCGAGGAGCTTTGTGTTCCGATGCGGAGCACAGGAGAGGCAGAGTGTGCTGCCACGTAGCCCCGAGAGGGGACTGTTGTATGCGCCAGGCGTGTTTCGGCAGAAGCAGTGCTCTGGTGCGCCCCTCGGCCGGCAGAGCTTTCTGGGCGAGAAGCAGACGGCTGCTCGCCTCCGGGGCAGTGAAAGCGCCGCTCGCTATACGAAAAGCGAAGAACCAAGCTGCCGTGCACACGGCTTGTGTGCGCATCCTACAGGCTCCAAGGGAAAGCGGGGCTGCCACTCGCTTGCCTGGAAAAGCCACGCTAGCAGCAGAAGAAGGAGCTCCAAAGACAGCTCCTTGTGCTGCTACTTAGAGCAGCACCAAGCTTCCGTGGAAACAGCTGCTCTTCCCTTGAGCCTCCGAGCTGCAGAGACGATCACGCTAGATGCAGCAGAGGAGACAAGTACAGAGTGCACTGACGTGGCTTACGCGGGCGAAGGCGAAGGTGCAGCGCAGCACTGGCTTCGACTTCTCGAGCCTGTTTGCATGCTAGCAGCTGCTGGAAGTTGGCAAGGGTGATGCGAGCGTGAACAGTGTTGCCGGCATGTCCAGCTGAGAAGGAAGCTACAGAGCCTCAGTGGCTTGTGCTTGGAGACGGGCTGCTTCAAGAACGCCTCCTTTGTAGACGCCTCCTTCTGGCTCAGCTCAAGCTGCGTGGACTCTGCAACACTGAAGCTGTAAGAAACTGCTTCTTAGCCAGCTGCTGCGATGAAGTCTAAGGGCTGCGCCTTACTTCCTGAAGCAGCAAGACTCTTCTCGGCTAAATGTGCTTGCGAAGGAGCATTTGGCTGCACTTCGGCAATTCGCTTAGCGAGCACCCAGAAGTGCCGTGCTCGGCGGCTTCAATCTTCGCCTGCTGCCCTCTGGAGAGAACTGAAGCCCAGCGAGGGCATTCAGCTTTGCTGCTCGTCAGCGTGTACGGTGCTGGCATGCACAACGTGCTGTGCACGGATTTGCCTCAGCTGCAGGTAGAATCATTCTCCTTCTCTTTCGACAGGCTCCGAAGTGCCCGTCTAGCTCTGGCTTAGAGAAATGTGCCGGGAAAGCAGCGCTTGAGCGGTTAGGTGTCCAAGCCTTTCGACAGAGCGCAAGCGGCTGGCCGACGGGAATGGCTCGTGAAGATCATGCTTTTGTGCCGGTCCCTGTTTCTGGGCGAGACCACTACTCGCCTCTTTGCTCTTTACGAGCCTGTCATGGGCGCGGGGGTACTTGGAGCTGCCAAGAACCGTGCAAAGAGCACCGCGATCTGAGGGCGTTGTGCAGGCTGTAAAAGGGGACTGCCCGGGAATGGGGTGCAAAGACAAGTTTCTCCCAGTTGCAGGGGCCAGCGCCGGCAAGCGTGTGCTTCTGGCACACTTCTCCGTGCGAGACGTAGCCGAGGAGCGTTGTGTTCCGATGCGGAGCACAGGAGAGGCAGAGTGTGCTGCCACGTAGCCCCGAGAGGGGACTGTTGTATGCGCCAGGCGTGTTTCGGCAGAAGCAGTGCTCTGGTGCGCCCCTCGGCCGGCAGAGCTTTCTGGGCGAGAAGCAGACGGCTGCTCGCCTCCGGGGCAGTGAAAGCGCCGCTCGCTATACGAAAAGCGAAGAACCAAGCTGCCGTGCACACGGCTTGTGTGCGCATCCTACAGGCTCCAAGGGAAAGCGGGGCTGCCACTCGCTTGCCTGGAAAAGCCACGCTAGCAGCAGAAGAAGGAGCTCCAAAGACAGCTCCTTGTGCTGCTACTTAGAGCAGCACCAAGCTTCCGTGGAAACAGCTGCTCTTCCCTTGAGCCTCCGAGCTGCAGAGACGATCACGCTAGATGCAGCAGAGGAGACAAGTACAGAGTGCACTGACGTGGCTTACGCGGGCGAAGGCGAAGGTGCAGCGCAGCACTGGCTTCGACTTCTCGAGCCTGTTTGCATGCTAGCAGCTGCTGGAAGTTGGCAAGGGTGATGCGAGCGTGAACAGTGTTGCCGGCATGTCCAGCTGAGAAGGAAGCTACAGAGCCTCAGTGGCTTGTGCTTGGAGACGGGCTGCTTCAAGAACGCCTCCTTTGTAGACGCCTCCTTCTGGCTCAGCTCAAGCTGCGTGGACTCTGCAACACTGAAGCTGTAAGAAACTGCTTCTTAGCCAGCTGCTGCGATGAAGTCTAAGGGCTGCGCCTTACTTCCTGAAGCAGCAAGACTCTTCTCGGCTAAATGTGCTTGCGAAGGAGCATTTGGCTGCACTTCGGCAATTCGCTTAGCGAGCACCCAGAAGTGCCGTGCTCGGCGGCTTCAATCTTCGCCTGCTGCCCTCTGGAGAGAACTGAAGCCCAGCGAGGGCATTCAGCTTTGCTGCTCATCAGCGTGTACGGTGCTGGCATGCACAACGTGCTGTGCACGGATTTGCCTCAGCTGCAGGTAGAATCATTCTCCTTCTCTTTCGACAGGCTCCGAAGTGCCCGTCTAGCTCTGGCTTAGAGAAATGTGCCGGGAAAGCAGCGCTTGAGCGGTTAGGTGTCCAAGCCTTTCGACAGAGCGCAAGCGGCTGGCCGACGGGAATGGCTCGTGAAGATCATGCTTTTGTGCCGGTCCCTGTTTCTGGGCGAGACCACTACTCGCCTCTTTGCTCTTTACGAGCCTGTCATGGGCGCGGGGGTACTTGGAGCTGCCAAGAACCGTGCAAAGAGCACCGCGATCTGAGGGCGTTGTGCAGGCTGTAAAAGGGGACTGCCCGGGAATGGGGTGCAAAGACAAGTTTCTCCCAGTTGCAGGGGCCAGCGCCGGCAAGCGTGTGCTTCTGGCACACTTCTCCGTGCGAGACGTAGCCGAGGAGCTTTGTGTTCCGATGCGGAGCACAGGAGAGGCAGAGTGTGCTGCCACGTAGCCCCGAGAGGGGACTGTTGTATGCGCCAGGCGTGTTTCGGCAGAAGCAGTGCTCTGGTGCGCCCCTCGGCCGGCAGAGCTTTCTGGGCGAGAAGCAGACGGCTGCTCGCCTCCGGGGCAGTGAAAGCGCCGCTCGCTATACGAAAAGCGAAGAACCAAGCTGCCGTGCACACGGCTTGTGTGCGCATCCTACAGGCTCCAAGGGAAAGCGGGGCTGCCACTCGCTTGCCTGGAAAAGCCACGCTAGCAGCAGAAGAAGGAGCTCCAAAGACAGCTCCTTGTGCTGCTACTTAGAGCAGCACCAAGCTTCCGTGGAAACAGCTGCTCTTCCCTTGAGCCTCCGAGCTGCAGAGACGATCACGCTAGATGCAGCAGAGGAGACAAGTACAGAGTGCACTGACGTGGCTTACGCGGGCGAAGGCGAAGGTGCAGCGCAGCACTGGCTTCGACTTCTCGAGCCTGTTTGCATGCTAGCAGCTGCTGGAAGTTGGCAAGGGTGATGCGAGCGTGAACAGTGTTGCCGGCATGTCCAGCTGAGAAGGAAGCTACAGAGCCTCAGTGGCTTGTGCTTGGAGACGGGCTGCTTCAAGAACGCCTCCTTTGTAGACGCCTCCTTCTGGCTCAGCTCAAGCTGCGTGGACTCTGCAACACTGAAGCTGTAAGAAACTGCTTCTTAGCCAGCTGCTGCGATGAAGTCTAAGGGCTGCGCCTTACTTCCTGAAGCAGCAAGACTCTTCTCGGCTAAATGTGCTTGCGAAGGAGCATTTGGCTGCACTTCGGCAATTCGCTTAGCGAGCACCCAGAAGTGCCGTGCTCGGCGGCTTCAATCTTCGCCTGCTGCCCTCTGGAGAGAACTGAAGCCCAGCGAGGGCATTCAGCTTTGCTGCTCATCAGCGTGTACGGTGCTGGCATGCACAACGTGCTGTGCACGGATTTGCCTCAGCTGCAGGTAGAATCATTCTCCTTCTCTTTCGACAGGCTCCGAAGTGCCCGTCTAGCTCTGGCTTAGAGAAATGTGCCGGGAAAGCAGCGCTTGAGCGGTTAGGTGTCCAAGCCTTTCGACAGAGCGCAAGCGGCTGGCCGACGGGAATGGCTCGTGAAGATCATGCTTTTGTGCCGGTCCCTGTTTCTGGGCGAGACCACTACTCGCCTCTTTGCTCTTTACGAGCCTGTCATGGGCGCGGGGGTACTTGGAGCTGCCAAGAACCGTGCAAAGAGCACCGCGATCTGAGGGCGTTGTGCAGGCTGTAAAAGGGGACTGCCCGGGAATGGGGTGCAAAGACAAGTTTCTCCCAGTTGCAGGGGCCAGCGCCGGCAAGCGTGTGCTTCTGGCACACTTCTCCGTGCGAGACGTAGCCGAGGAGCTTTGTGTTCCGATGCGGAGCACAGGAGAGGCAGAGTGTGCTGCCACGTAGCCCCGAGAGGGGACTGTTGTATGCGCCAGGCGTGTTTCGGCAGAAGCAGTGCTCTGGTGCGCCCCTCGGCCGGCAGAGCTTTCTGGGCGAGAAGCAGACGGCTGCTCGCCTCCGGGGCAGTGAAAGCGCCGCTCGCTATACGAAAAGCGAAGAACCAAGCTGCCGTGCACACGGCTTGTGTGCGCATCCTACAGGCTCCAAGGGAAAGCGGGGCTGCCACTCGCTTGCCTGGAAAAGCCACGCTAGCAGCAGAAGAAGGAGCTCCAAAGACAGCTCCTTGTGCTGCTACTTAGAGCAGCACCAAGCTTCCGTGGAAACAGCTGCTCTTCCCTTGAGCCTCCGAGCTGCAGAGACGATCACGCTAGATGCAGCAGAGGAGACAAGTACAGAGTGCACTGACGTGGCTTACGCGGGCGAAGGCGAAGGTGCAGCGCAGCACTGGCTTCGACTTCTCGAGCCTGTTTGCATGCTAGCAGCTGCTGGAAGTTGGCAAGGGTGATGCGAGCGTGAACAGTGTTGCCGGCATGTCCAGCTGAGAAGGAAGCTACAGAGCCTCAGTGGCTTGTGCTTGGAGACGGGCTGCTTCAAGAACGCCTCCTTTGTAGACGCCTCCTTCTGGCTCAGCTCAAGCTGCGTGGACTCTGCAACACTGAAGCTGTAAGAAACTGCTTCTTAGCCAGCTGCTGCGATGAAGTCTAAGGGCTGCGCCTTACTTCCTGAAGCAGCAAGACTCTTCTCGGCTAAATGTGCTTGCGAAGGAGCATTTGGCTGCACTTCGGCAATTCGCTTAGCGAGCACCCAGAAGTGCCGTGCTCGGCGGCTTCAATCTTCGCCTGCTGCCCTCTGGAGAGAACTGAAGCCCAGCGAGGGCATTCAGCTTTGCTGCTCATCAGCGTGTACGGTGCTGGCATGCACAACGTGCTGTGCACGGATTTGCCTCAGCTGCAGGTAGAATCATTCTCCTTCTCTTTCGACAGGCTCCGAAGTGCCCGTCTAGCTCTGGCTTAGAGAAATGTGCCGGGAAAGCAGCGCTTGAGCGGTTAGGTGTCCAAGCCTTTCGACAGAGCGCAAGCGGCTGGCCGACGGGAATGGCTCGTGAAGATCATGCTTTTGTGCCGGTCCCTGTTTCTGGGCGAGACCACTACTCGCCTCTTTGCTCTTTACGAGCCTGTCATGGGCGCGGGGGTACTTGGAGCTGCCAAGAACCGTGCAAAGAGCACCGCGATCTGAGGGCGTTGTGCAGGCTGTAAAAGGGGACTGCCCGGGAATGGGGTGCAAAGACAAGTTTCTCCCAGTTGCAGGGGCCAGCGCCGGCAAGCGTGTGCTTCTGGCACACTTCTCCGTGCGAGACGTAGCCGAGGAGCTTTGTGTTCCGATGCGGAGCACAGGAGAGGCAGAGTGTGCTGCCACGTAGCCCCGAGAGGGGACTGTTGTATGCGCCAGGCGTGTTTCGGCAGAAGCAGTGCTCTGGTGCGCCCCTCGGCCGGCAGAGCTTTCTGGGCGAGAAGCAGACGGCTGCTCGCCTCCGGGGCAGTGAAAGCGCCGCTCGCTATACGAAAAGCGAAGAACCAAGCTGCCGTGCACACGGCTTGTGTGCGCATCCTACAGGCTCCAAGGGAAAGCGGGGCTGCCACTCGCTTGCCTGGAAAAGCCACGCTAGCAGCAGAAGAAGGAGCTCCAAAGACAGCTCCTTGTGCTGCTACTTAGAGCAGCACCAAGCTTCCGTGGAAACAGCTGCTCTTCCCTTGAGCCTCCGAGCTGCAGAGACGATCACGCTAGATGCAGCAGAGGAGACAAGTACAGAGTGCACTGACGTGGCTTACGCGGGCGAAGGCGAAGGTGCAGCGCAGCACTGGCTTCGACTTCTCGAGCCTGTTTGCATGCTAGCAGCTGCTGGAAGTTGGCAAGGGTGATGCGAGCGTGAACAGTGTTGCCGGCATGTCCAGCTGAGAAGGAAGCTACAGAGCCTCAGTGGCTTGTGCTTGGAGACGGGCTGCTTCAAGAACGCCTCCTTTGTAGACGCCTCCTTCTGGCTCAGCTCAAGCTGCGTGGACTCTGCAACACTGAAGCTGTAAGAAACTGCTTCTTAGCCAGCTGCTGCGATGAAGTCTAAGGGCTGCGCCTTACTTCCTGAAGCAGCAAGACTCTTCTCGGCTAAATGTGCTTGCGAAGGAGCATTTGGCTGCACTTCGGCAATTCGCTTAGCGAGCACCCAGAAGTGCCGTGCTCGGCGGCTTCAATCTTCGCCTGCTGCCCTCTGGAGAGAACTGAAGCCCAGCGAGGGCATTCAGCTTTGCTGCTCGTCAGCGTGTACGGTGCTGGCATGCACAACGTGCTGTGCACGGATTTGCCTCAGCTGCAGGTAGAATCATTCTCCTTCTCTTTCGACAGGCTCCGAAGTGCCCGTCTAGCTCTGGCTTAGAGAAATGTGCCGGGAAAGCAGCGCTTGAGCGGTTAGGTGTCCAAGCCTTTCGACAGAGCGCAAGCGGCTGGCCGACGGGAATGGCTCGTGAAGATCATGCTTTTGTGCCGGTCCCTGTTTCTGGGCGAGACCACTGCTCGCCTCTTTGCTCTTTACGAGCCTGTCATGGGCGCGGGGGTACTTGGAGCTGCCAAGAACCGTGCAAAGAGCACCGCGATCTGAGGGCGTTGTGCAGGCTGTAAAAGGGGACTGCCCGGGAATGGGGTGCAAAGACAAGTTTCTCCCAGTTGCAGGGGCCAGCGCCGGCAAGCGTGTGCTTCTGGCACACTTCTCCGTGCGAGACGTAGCCGAGGAGCTTTGTGTTCCGATGCGGAGCACAGGAGAGGCAGAGTGTGCTGCCACGTAGCCCCGAGAGGGGACTGTTGTATGCGCCAGGCGTGTTTCGGCAGAAGCAGTGCTCTGGTGCGCCCCTCGGCCGGCAGAGCTTTCTGGGCGAGAAGCAGACGGCTGCTCGCCTCCGGGGCAGTGAAAGCGCCGCTCGCTATACGAAAAGCGAAGAACCAAGCTGCCGTGCACACGGCTTGTGTGCGCATCCTACAGGCTCCAAGGGAAAGCGGGGCTGCCACTCGCTTGCCTGGAAAAGCCACGCTAGCAGCAGAAGAAGGAGCTCCAAAGACAGCTCCTTGTGCTGCTACTTAGAGCAGCACCAAGCTTCCGTGGAAACAGCTGCTCTTCCCTTGAGCCTCCGAGCTGCAGAGACGATCACGCTAGATGCAGCAGAGGAGACAAGTACAGAGTGCACTGACGTGGCTTACGCGGGCGAAGGCGAAGGTGCAGCGCAGCACTGGCTTCGACTTCTCGAGCCTGTTTGCATGCTAGCAGCTGCTGGAAGTTGGCAAGGGTGATGCGAGCGTGAACAGTGTTGCCGGCATGTCCAGCTGAGAAGGAAGCTACAGAGCCTCAGTGGCTTGTGCTTGGAGACGGGCTGCTTCAAGAACGCCTCCTTTGTAGACGCCTCCTTCTGGCTCAGCTCAAGCTGCGTGGACTCTGCAACACTGAAGCTGTAAGAAACTGCTTCTTAGCCAGCTGCTGCGATGAAGTCTAAGGGCTGCGCCTTACTTCCTGAAGCAGCAAGACTCTTCTCGGCTAAATGTGCTTGCGAAGGAGCATTTGGCTGCACTTCGGCAATTCGCTTAGCGAGCACCCAGAAGTGCCGTGCTCGGCGGCTTCAATCTTCGCCTGCTGCCCTCTGGAGAGAACTGAAGCCCAGCGAGGGCATTCAGCTTTGCTGCTCGTCAGCGTGTACGGTGCTGGCATGCACAACGTGCTGTGCACGGATTTGCCTCAGCTGCAGGTAGAATCATTCTCCTTCTCTTTCGACAGGCTCCGAAGTGCCCGTCTAGCTCTGGCTTAGAGAAATGTGCCGGGAAAGCAGCGCTTGAGCGGTTAGGTGTCCAAGCCTTTCGACAGAGCGCAAGCGGCTGGCCGACGGGAATGGCTCGTGAAGATCATGCTTTTGTGCCGGTCCCTGTTTCTGGGCGAGACCACTACTCGCCTCTTTGCTCTTTACGAGCCTGTCATGGGCGCGGGGGTACTTGGAGCTGCCAAGAACCGTGCAAAGAGCACCGCGATCTGAGGGCGTTGTGCAGGCTGTAAAAGGGGACTGCCCGGGAATGGGGTGCAAAGACAAGTTTCTCCCAGTTGCAGGGGCCAGCGCCGGCAAGCGTGTGCTTCTGGCACACTTCTCCGTGCGAGACGTAGCCGAGGAGCTTTGTGTTCCGATGCGGAGCACAGGAGAGGCAGAGTGTGCTGCCACGTAGCCCCGAGAGGGGACTGTTGTATGCGCCAGGCGTGTTTCGGCAGAAGCAGTGCTCTGGTGCGCCCCTCGGCCGGCAGAGCTTTCTGGGCGAGAAGCAGACGGCTGCTCGCCTCCGGGGCAGTGAAAGCGCCGCTCGCTATACGAAAAGCGAAGAACCAAGCTGCCGTGCACACGGCTTGTGTGCGCATCCTACAGGCTCCAAGGGAAAGCGGGGCTGCCACTCGCTTGCCTGGAAAAGCCACGCTAGCAGCAGAAGAAGGAGCTCCAAAGACAGCTCCTTGTGCTGCTACTTAGAGCAGCACCAAGCTTCCGTGGAAACAGCTGCTCTTCCCTTGAGCCTCCGAGCTGCAGAGACGATCACGCTAGATGCAGCAGAGGAGACAAGTACAGAGTGCACTGACGTGGCTTACGCGGGCGAAGGCGAAGGTGCAGCGCAGCACTGGCTTCGACTTCTCGAGCCTGTTTGCATGCTAGCAGCTGCTGGAAGTTGGCAAGGGTGATGCGAGCGTGAACAGTGTTGCCGGCATGTCCAGCTGAGAAGGAAGCTACAGAGCCTCAGTGGCTTGTGCTTGGAGACGGGCTGCTTCAAGAACGCCTCCTTTGTAGACGCCTCCTTCTGGCTCAGCTCAAGCTGCGTGGACTCTGCAACACTGAAGCTGTAAGAAACTGCTTCTTAGCCAGCTGCTGCGATGAAGTCTAAGGGCTGCGCCTTACTTCCTGAAGCAGCAAGACTCTTCTCGGCTAAATGTGCTTGCGAAGGAGCATTTGGCTGCACTTCGGCAATTCGCTTAGCGAGCACCCAGAAGTGCCGTGCTCGGCGGCTTCAATCTTCGCCTGCTGCCCTCTGGAGAGAACTGAAGCCCAGCGAGGGCATTCAGCTTTGCTGCTCGTCAGCGTGTACGGTGCTGGCATGCACAACGTGCTGTGCACGGATTTGCCTCAGCTGCAGGTAGAATCATTCTCCTTCTCTTTCGACAGGCTCCGAAGTGCCCGTCTAGCTCTGGCTTAGAGAAATGTGCCGGGAAAGCAGCGCTTGAGCGGTTAGGTGTCCAAGCCTTTCGACAGAGCGCAAGCGGCTGGCCGACGGGAATGGCTCGTGAAGATCATGCTTTTGTGCCGGTCCCTGTTTCTGGGCGAGACCACTACTCGCCTCTTTGCTCTTTACGAGCCTGTCATGGGCGCGGGGGTACTTGGAGCTGCCAAGAACCGTGCAAAGAGCACCGCGATCTGAGGGCGTTGTGCAGGCTGTAAAAGGGGACTGCCCGGGAATGGGGTGCAAAGACAAGTTTCTCCCAGTTGCAGGGGCCAGCGCCGGCAAGCGTGTGCTTCTGGCACACTTCTCCGTGCGAGACGTAGCCGAGGAGCGTTGTGTTCCGATGCGGAGCACAGGAGAGGCAGAGTGTGCTGCCACGTAGCCCCGAGAGGGGACTGTTGTATGCGCCAGGCGTGTTTCGGCAGAAGCAGTGCTCTGGTGCGCCCCTCGGCCGGCAGAGCTTTCTGGGCGAGAAGCAGACGGCTGCTCGCCTCCGGGGCAGTGAAAGCGCCGCTCGCTATACGAAAAGCGAAGAACCAAGCTGCCGTGCACACGGCTTGTGTGCGCATCCTACAGGCTCCAAGGGAAAGCGGGGCTGCCACTCGCTTGCCTGGAAAAGCCACGCTAGCAGCAGAAGAAGGAGCTCCAAAGACAGCTCCTTGTGCTGCTACTTAGAGCAGCACCAAGCTTCCGTGGAAACAGCTGCTCTTCCCTTGAGCCTCCGAGCTGCAGAGACGATCACGCTAGATGCAGCAGAGGAGACAAGTACAGAGTGCACTGACGTGGCTTACGCGGGCGAAGGCGAAGGTGCAGCGCAGCACTGGCTTCGACTTCTCGAGCCTGTTTGCATGCTAGCAGCTGCTGGAAGTTGGCAAGGGTGATGCGAGCGTGAACAGTGTTGCCGGCATGTCCAGCTGAGAAGGAAGCTACAGAGCCTCAGTGGCTTGTGCTTGGAGACGGGCTGCTTCAAGAACGCCTCCTTTGTAGACGCCTCCTTCTGGCTCAGCTCAAGCTGCGTGGACTCTGCAACACTGAAGCTGTAAGAAACTGCTTCTTAGCCAGCTGCTGCGATGAAGTCTAAGGGCTGCGCCTTACTTCCTGAAGCAGCAAGACTCTTCTCGGCTAAATGTGCTTGCGAAGGAGCATTTGGCTGCACTTCGGCAATTCGCTTAGCGAGCACCCAGAAGTGCCGTGCTCGGCGGCTTCAATCTTCGCCTGCTGCCCTCTGGAGAGAACTGAAGCCCAGCGAGGGCATTCAGCTTTGCTGCTCGTCAGCGTGTACGGTGCTGGCATGCACAACGTGCTGTGCACGGATTTGCCTCAGCTGCAGGTAGAATCATTCTCCTTCTCTTTCGACAGGCTCCGAAGTGCCCGTCTAGCTCTGGCTTAGAGAAATGTGCCGGGAAAGCAGCGCTTGAGCGGTTAGGTGTCCAAGCCTTTCGACAGAGCGCAAGCGGCTGGCCGACGGGAATGGCTCGTGAAGATCATGCTTTTGTGCCGGTCCCTGTTTCTGGGCGAGACCACTACTCGCCTCTTTGCTCTTTACGAGCCTGTCATGGGCGCGGGGGTACTTGGAGCTGCCAAGAACCGTGCAAAGAGCACCGCGATCTGAGGGCGTTGTGCAGGCTGTAAAAGGGGACTGCCCGGGAATGGGGTGCAAAGACAAGTTTCTCCCAGTTGCAGGGGCCAGCGCCGGCAAGCGTGTGCTTCTGGCACACTTCTCCGTGCGAGACGTAGCCGAGGAGCTTTGTGTTCCGATGCGGAGCACAGGAGAGGCAGAGTGTGCTGCCACGTAGCCCCGAGAGGGGACTGTTGTATGCGCCAGGCGTGTTTCGGCAGAAGCAGTGCTCTGGTGCGCCCCTCGGCCGGCAGAGCTTTCTGGGCGAGAAGCAGACGGCTGCTCGCCTCCGGGGCAGTGAAAGCGCCGCTCGCTATACGAAAAGCGAAGAACCAAGCTGCCGTGCACACGGCTTGTGTGCGCATCCTACAGGCTCCAAGGGAAAGCGGGGCTGCCACTCGCTTGCCTGGAAAAGCCACGCTAGCAGCAGAAGAAGGAGCTCCAAAGACAGCTCCTTGTGCTGCTACTTAGAGCAGCACCAAGCTTCCGTGGAAACAGCTGCTCTTCCCTTGAGCCTCCGAGCTGCAGAGACGATCACGCTAGATGCAGCAGAGGAGACAAGTACAGAGTGCACTGACGTGGCTTACGCGGGCGAAGGCGAAGGTGCAGCGCAGCACTGGCTTCGACTTCTCGAGCCTGTTTGCATGCTAGCAGCTGCTGGAAGTTGGCAAGGGTGATGCGAGCGTGAACAGTGTTGCCGGCATGTCCAGCTGAGAAGGAAGCTACAGAGCCTCAGTGGCTTGTGCTTGGAGACGGGCTGCTTCAAGAACGCCTCCTTTGTAGACGCCTCCTTCTGGCTCAGCTCAAGCTGCGTGGACTCTGCAACACTGAAGCTGTAAGAAACTGCTTCTTAGCCAGCTGCTGCGATGAAGTCTAAGGGCTGCGCCTTACTTCCTGAAGCAGCAAGACTCTTCTCGGCTAAATGTGCTTGCGAAGGAGCATTTGGCTGCACTTCGGCAATTCGCTTAGCGAGCACCCAGAAGTGCCGTGCTCGGCGGCTTCAATCTTCGCCTGCTGCCCTCTGGAGAGAACTGAAGCCCAGCGAGGGCATTCAGCTTTGCTGCTCATCAGCGTGTACGGTGCTGGCATGCACAACGTGCTGTGCACGGATTTGCCTCAGCTGCAGGTAGAATCATTCTCCTTCTCTTTCGACAGGCTCCGAAGTGCCCGTCTAGCTCTGGCTTAGAGAAATGTGCCGGGAAAGCAGCGCTTGAGCGGTTAGGTGTCCAAGCCTTTCGACAGAGCGCAAGCGGCTGGCCGACGGGAATGGCTCGTGAAGATCATGCTTTTGTGCCGGTCCCTGTTTCTGGGCGAGACCACTACTCGCCTCTTTGCTCTTTACGAGCCTGTCATGGGCGCGGGGGTACTTGGAGCTGCCAAGAACCGTGCAAAGAGCACCGCGATCTGAGGGCGTTGTGCAGGCTGTAAAAGGGGACTGCCCGGGAATGGGGTGCAAAGACAAGTTTCTCCCAGTTGCAGGGGCCAGCGCCGGCAAGCGTGTGCTTCTGGCACACTTCTCCGTGCGAGACGTAGCCGAGGAGCTTTGTGTTCCGATGCGGAGCACAGGAGAGGCAGAGTGTGCTGCCACGTAGCCCCGAGAGGGGACTGTTGTATGCGCCAGGCGTGTTTCGGCAGAAGCAGTGCTCTGGTGCGCCCCTCGGCCGGCAGAGCTTTCTGGGCGAGAAGCAGACGGCTGCTCGCCTCCGGGGCAGTGAAAGCGCCGCTCGCTATACGAAAAGCGAAGAACCAAGCTGCCGTGCACACGGCTTGTGTGCGCATCCTACAGGCTCCAAGGGAAAGCGGGGCTGCCACTCGCTTGCCTGGAAAAGCCACGCTAGCAGCAGAAGAAGGAGCTCCAAAGACAGCTCCTTGTGCTGCTACTTAGAGCAGCACCAAGCTTCCGTGGAAACAGCTGCTCTTCCCTTGAGCCTCCGAGCTGCAGAGACGATCACGCTAGATGCAGCAGAGGAGACAAGTACAGAGTGCACTGACGTGGCTTACGCGGGCGAAGGCGAAGGTGCAGCGCAGCACTGGCTTCGACTTCTCGAGCCTGTTTGCATGCTAGCAGCTGCTGGAAGTTGGCAAGGGTGATGCGAGCGTGAACAGTGTTGCCGGCATGTCCAGCTGAGAAGGAAGCTACAGAGCCTCAGTGGCTTGTGCTTGGAGACGGGCTGCTTCAAGAACGCCTCCTTTGTAGACGCCTCCTTCTGGCTCAGCTCAAGCTGCGTGGACTCTGCAACACTGAAGCTGTAAGAAACTGCTTCTTAGCCAGCTGCTGCGATGAAGTCTAAGGGCTGCGCCTTACTTCCTGAAGCAGCAAGACTCTTCTCGGCTAAATGTGCTTGCGAAGGAGCATTTGGCTGCACTTCGGCAATTCGCTTAGCGAGCACCCAGAAGTGCCGTGCTCGGCGGCTTCAATCTTCGCCTGCTGCCCTCTGGAGAGAACTGAAGCCCAGCGAGGGCATTCAGCTTTGCTGCTCGTCAGCGTGTACGGTGCTGGCATGCACAACGTGCTGTGCACGGATTTGCCTCAGCTGCAGGTAGAATCATTCTCCTTCTCTTTCGACAGGCTCCGAAGTGCCCGTCTAGCTCTGGCTTAGAGAAATGTGCCGGGAAAGCAGCGCTTGAGCGGTTAGGTGTCCAAGCCTTTCGACAGAGCGCAAGCGGCTGGCCGACGGGAATGGCTCGTGAAGATCATGCTTTTGTGCCGGTCCCTGTTTCTGGGCGAGACCACTACTCGCCTCTTTGCTCTTTACGAGCCTGTCATGGGCGCGGGGGTACTTGGAGCTGCCAAGAACCGTGCAAAGAGCACCGCGATCTGAGGGCGTTGTGCAGGCTGTAAAAGGGGACTGCCCGGGAATGGGGTGCAAAGACAAGTTTCTCCCAGTTGCAGGGGCCAGCGCCGGCAAGCGTGTGCTTCTGGCACACTTCTCCGTGCGAGACGTAGCCGAGGAGCTTTGTGTTCCGATGCGGAGCACAGGAGAGGCAGAGTGTGCTGCCACGTAGCCCCGAGAGGGGACTGTTGTATGCGCCAGGCGTGTTTCGGCAGAAGCAGTGCTCTGGTGCGCCCCTCGGCCGGCAGAGCTTTCTGGGCGAGAAGCAGACGGCTGCTCGCCTCCGGGGCAGTGAAAGCGCCGCTCGCTATACGAAAAGCGAAGAACCAAGCTGCCGTGCACACGGCTTGTGTGCGCATCCTACAGGCTCCAAGGGAAAGCGGGGCTGCCACTCGCTTGCCTGGAAAAGCCACGCTAGCAGCAGAAGAAGGAGCTCCAAAGACAGCTCCTTGTGCTGCTACTTAGAGCAGCACCAAGCTTCCGTGGAAACAGCTGCTCTTCCCTTGAGCCTCCGAGCTGCAGAGACGATCACGCTAGATGCAGCAGAGGAGACAAGTACAGAGTGCACTGACGTGGCTTACGCGGGCGAAGGCGAAGGTGCAGCGCAGCACTGGCTTCGACTTCTCGAGCCTGTTTGCATGCTAGCAGCTGCTGGAAGTTGGCAAGGGTGATGCGAGCGTGAACAGTGTTGCCGGCATGTCCAGCTGAGAAGGAAGCTACAGAGCCTCAGTGGCTTGTGCTTGGAGACGGGCTGCTTCAAGAACGCCTCCTTTGTAGACGCCTCCTTCTGGCTCAGCTCAAGCTGCGTGGACTCTGCAACACTGAAGCTGTAAGAAACTGCTTCTTAGCCAGCTGCTGCGATGAAGTCTAAGGGCTGCGCCTTACTTCCTGAAGCAGCAAGACTCTTCTCGGCTAAATGTGCTTGCGAAGGAGCATTTGGCTGCACTTCGGCAATTCGCTTAGCGAGCACCCAGAAGTGCCGTGCTCGGCGGCTTCAATCTTCGCCTGCTGCCCTCTGGAGAGAACTGAAGCCCAGCGAGGGCATTCAGCTTTGCTGCTCGTCAGCGTGTACGGTGCTGGCATGCACAACGTGCTGTGCACGGATTTGCCTCAGCTGCAGGTAGAATCATTCTCCTTCTCTTTCGACAGGCTCCGAAGTGCCCGTCTAGCTCTGGCTTAGAGAAATGTGCCGGGAAAGCAGCGCTTGAGCGGTTAGGTGTCCAAGCCTTTCGACAGAGCGCAAGCGGCTGGCCGACGGGAATGGCTCGTGAAGATCATGCTTTTGTGCCGGTCCCTGTTTCTGGGCGAGACCACTACTCGCCTCTTTGCTCTTTACGAGCCTGTCATGGGCGCGGGGGTACTTGGAGCTGCCAAGAACCGTGCAAAGAGCACCGCGATCTGAGGGCGTTGTGCAGGCTGTAAAAGGGGACTGCCCGGGAATGGGGTGCAAAGACAAGTTTCTCCCAGTTGCAGGGGCCAGCGCCGGCAAGCGTGTGCTTCTGGCACACTTCTCCGTGCGAGACGTAGCCGAGGAGCTTTGTGTTCCGATGCGGAGCACAGGAGAGGCAGAGTGTGCTGCCACGTAGCCCCGAGAGGGGACTGTTGTATGCGCCAGGCGTGTTTCGGCAGAAGCAGTGCTCTGGTGCGCCCCTCGGCCGGCAGAGCTTTCTGGGCGAGAAGCAGACGGCTGCTCGCCTCCGGGGCAGTGAAAGCGCCGCTCGCTATACGAAAAGCGAAGAACCAAGCTGCCGTGCACACGGCTTGTGTGCGCATCCTACAGGCTCCAAGGGAAAGCGGGGCTGCCACTCGCTTGCCTGGAAAAGCCACGCTAGCAGCAGAAGAAGGAGCTCCAAAGACAGCTCCTTGTGCTGCTACTTAGAGCAGCACCAAGCTTCCGTGGAAACAGCTGCTCTTCCCTTGAGCCTCCGAGCTGCAGAGACGATCACGCTAGATGCAGCAGAGGAGACAAGTACAGAGTGCACTGACGTGGCTTACGCGGGCGAAGGCGAAGGTGCAGCGCAGCACTGGCTTCGACTTCTCGAGCCTGTTTGCATGCTAGCAGCTGCTGGAAGTTGGCAAGGGTGATGCGAGCGTGAACAGTGTTGCCGGCATGTCCAGCTGAGAAGGAAGCTACAGAGCCTCAGTGGCTTGTGCTTGGAGACGGGCTGCTTCAAGAACGCCTCCTTTGTAGACGCCTCCTTCTGGCTCAGCTCAAGCTGCGTGGACTCTGCAACACTGAAGCTGTAAGAAACTGCTTCTTAGCCAGCTGCTGCGATGAAGTCTAAGGGCTGCGCCTTACTTCCTGAAGCAGCAAGACTCTTCTCGGCTAAATGTGCTTGCGAAGGAGCATTTGGCTGCACTTCGGCAATTCGCTTAGCGAGCACCCAGAAGTGCCGTGCTCGGCGGCTTCAATCTTCGCCTGCTGCCCTCTGGAGAGAACTGAAGCCCAGCGAGGGCATTCAGCTTTGCTGCTCGTCAGCGTGTACGGTGCTGGCATGCACAACGTGCTGTGCACGGATTTGCCTCAGCTGCAGGTAGAATCATTCTCCTTCTCTTTCGACAGGCTCCGAAGTGCCCGTCTAGCTCTGGCTTAGAGAAATGTGCCGGGAAAGCAGCGCTTGAGCGGTTAGGTGTCCAAGCCTTTCGACAGAGCGCAAGCGGCTGGCCGACGGGAATGGCTCGTGAAGATCATGCTTTTGTGCCGGTCCCTGTTTCTGGGCGAGACCACTGCTCGCCTCTTTGCTCTTTACGAGCCTGTCATGGGCGCGGGGGTACTTGGAGCTGCCAAGAACCGTGCAAAGAGCACCGCGATCTGAGGGCGTTGTGCAGGCTGTAAAAGGGGACTGCCCGGGAATGGGGTGCAAAGACAAGTTTCTCCCAGTTGCAGGGGCCAGCGCCGGCAAGCGTGTGCTTCTGGCACACTTCTCCGTGCGAGACGTAGCCGAGGAGCTTTGTGTTCCGATGCGGAGCACAGGAGAGGCAGAGTGTGCTGCCACGTAGCCCCGAGAGGGGACTGTTGTATGCGCCAGGCGTGTTTCGGCAGAAGCAGTGCTCTGGTGCGCCCCTCGGCCGGCAGAGCTTTCTGGGCGAGAAGCAGACGGCTGCTCGCCTCCGGGGCAGTGAAAGCGCCGCTCGCTATACGAAAAGCGAAGAACCAAGCTGCCGTGCACACGGCTTGTGTGCGCATCCTACAGGCTCCAAGGGAAAGCGGGGCTGCCACTCGCTTGCCTGGAAAAGCCACGCTAGCAGCAGAAGAAGGAGCTCCAAAGACAGCTCCTTGTGCTGCTACTTAGAGCAGCACCAAGCTTCCGTGGAAACAGCTGCTCTTCCCTTGAGCCTCCGAGCTGCAGAGACGATCACGCTAGATGCAGCAGAGGAGACAAGTACAGAGTGCACTGACGTGGCTTACGCGGGCGAAGGCGAAGGTGCAGCGCAGCACTGGCTTCGACTTCTCGAGCCTGTTTGCATGCTAGCAGCTGCTGGAAGTTGGCAAGGGTGATGCGAGCGTGAACAGTGTTGCCGGCATGTCCAGCTGAGAAGGAAGCTACAGAGCCTCAGTGGCTTGTGCTTGGAGACGGGCTGCTTCAAGAACGCCTCCTTTGTAGACGCCTCCTTCTGGCTCAGCTCAAGCTGCGTGGACTCTGCAACACTGAAGCTGTAAGAAACTGCTTCTTAGCCAGCTGCTGCGATGAAGTCTAAGGGCTGCGCCTTACTTCCTGAAGCAGCAAGACTCTTCTCGGCTAAATGTGCTTGCGAAGGAGCATTTGGCTGCACTTCGGCAATTCGCTTAGCGAGCACCCAGAAGTGCCGTGCTCGGCGGCTTCAATCTTCGCCTGCTGCCCTCTGGAGAGAACTGAAGCCCAGCGAGGGCATTCAGCTTTGCTGCTCATCAGCGTGTACGGTGCTGGCATGCACAACGTGCTGTGCACGGATTTGCCTCAGCTGCAGGTAGAATCATTCTCCTTCTCTTTCGACAGGCTCCGAAGTGCCCGTCTAGCTCTGGCTTAGAGAAATGTGCCGGGAAAGCAGCGCTTGAGCGGTTAGGTGTCCAAGCCTTTCGACAGAGCGCAAGCGGCTGGCCGACGGGAATGGCTCGTGAAGATCATGCTTTTGTGCCGGTCCCTGTTTCTGGGCGAGACCACTACTCGCCTCTTTGCTCTTTACGAGCCTGTCATGGGCGCGGGGGTACTTGGAGCTGCCAAGAACCGTGCAAAGAGCACCGCGATCTGAGGGCGTTGTGCAGGCTGTAAAAGGGGACTGCCCGGGAATGGGGTGCAAAGACAAGTTTCTCCCAGTTGCAGGGGCCAGCGCCGGCAAGCGTGTGCTTCTGGCACACTTCTCCGTGCGAGACGTAGCCGAGGAGCTTTGTGTTCCGATGCGGAGCACAGGAGAGGCAGAGTGTGCTGCCACGTAGCCCCGAGAGGGGACTGTTGTATGCGCCAGGCGTGTTTCGGCAGAAGCAGTGCTCTGGTGCGCCCCTCGGCCGGCAGAGCTTTCTGGGCGAGAAGCAGACGGCTGCTCGCCTCCGGGGCAGTGAAAGCGCCGCTCGCTATACGAAAAGCGAAGAACCAAGCTGCCGTGCACACGGCTTGTGTGCGCATCCTACAGGCTCCAAGGGAAAGCGGGGCTGCCACTCGCTTGCCTGGAAAAGCCACGCTAGCAGCAGAAGAAGGAGCTCCAAAGACAGCTCCTTGTGCTGCTACTTAGAGCAGCACCAAGCTTCCGTGGAAACAGCTGCTCTTCCCTTGAGCCTCCGAGCTGCAGAGACGATCACGCTAGATGCAGCAGAGGAGACAAGTACAGAGTGCACTGACGTGGCTTACGCGGGCGAAGGCGAAGGTGCAGCGCAGCACTGGCTTCGACTTCTCGAGCCTGTTTGCATGCTAGCAGCTGCTGGAAGTTGGCAAGGGTGATGCGAGCGTGAACAGTGTTGCCGGCATGTCCAGCTGAGAAGGAAGCTACAGAGCCTCAGTGGCTTGTGCTTGGAGACGGGCTGCTTCAAGAACGCCTCCTTTGTAGACGCCTCCTTCTGGCTCAGCTCAAGCTGCGTGGACTCTGCAACACTGAAGCTGTAAGAAACTGCTTCTTAGCCAGCTGCTGCGATGAAGTCTAAGGGCTGCGCCTTACTTCCTGAAGCAGCAAGACTCTTCTCGGCTAAATGTGCTTGCGAAGGAGCATTTGGCTGCACTTCGGCAATTCGCTTAGCGAGCACCCAGAAGTGCCGTGCTCGGCGGCTTCAATCTTCGCCTGCTGCCCTCTGGAGAGAACTGAAGCCCAGCGAGGGCATTCAGCTTTGCTGCTCGTCAGCGTGTACGGTGCTGGCATGCACAACGTGCTGTGCACGGATTTGCCTCAGCTGCAGGTAGAATCATTCTCCTTCTCTTTCGACAGGCTCCGAAGTGCCCGTCTAGCTCTGGCTTAGAGAAATGTGCCGGGAAAGCAGCGCTTGAGCGGTTAGGTGTCCAAGCCTTTCGACAGAGCGCAAGCGGCTGGCCGACGGGAATGGCTCGTGAAGATCATGCTTTTGTGCCGGTCCCTGTTTCTGGGCGAGACCACTACTCGCCTCTTTGCTCTTTACGAGCCTGTCATGGGCGCGGGGGTACTTGGAGCTGCCAAGAACCGTGCAAAGAGCACCGCGATCTGAGGGCGTTGTGCAGGCTGTAAAAGGGGACTGCCCGGGAATGGGGTGCAAAGACAAGTTTCTCCCAGTTGCAGGGGCCAGCGCCGGCAAGCGTGTGCTTCTGGCACACTTCTCCGTGCGAGACGTAGCCGAGGAGCTTTGTGTTCCGATGCGGAGCACAGGAGAGGCAGAGTGTGCTGCCACGTAGCCCCGAGAGGGGACTGTTGTATGCGCCAGGCGTGTTTCGGCAGAAGCAGTGCTCTGGTGCGCCCCTCGGCCGGCAGAGCTTTCTGGGCGAGAAGCAGACGGCTGCTCGCCTCCGGGGCAGTGAAAGCGCCGCTCGCTATACGAAAAGCGAAGAACCAAGCTGCCGTGCACACGGCTTGTGTGCGCATCCTACAGGCTCCAAGGGAAAGCGGGGCTGCCACTCGCTTGCCTGGAAAAGCCACGCTAGCAGCAGAAGAAGGAGCTCCAAAGACAGCTCCTTGTGCTGCTACTTAGAGCAGCACCAAGCTTCCGTGGAAACAGCTGCTCTTCCCTTGAGCCTCCGAGCTGCAGAGACGATCACGCTAGATGCAGCAGAGGAGACAAGTACAGAGTGCACTGACGTGGCTTACGCGGGCGAAGGCGAAGGTGCAGCGCAGCACTGGCTTCGACTTCTCGAGCCTGTTTGCATGCTAGCAGCTGCTGGAAGTTGGCAAGGGTGATGCGAGCGTGAACAGTGTTGCCGGCATGTCCAGCTGAGAAGGAAGCTACAGAGCCTCAGTGGCTTGTGCTTGGAGACGGGCTGCTTCAAGAACGCCTCCTTTGTAGACGCCTCCTTCTGGCTCAGCTCAAGCTGCGTGGACTCTGCAACACTGAAGCTGTAAGAAACTGCTTCTTAGCCAGCTGCTGCGATGAAGTCTAAGGGCTGCGCCTTACTTCCTGAAGCAGCAAGACTCTTCTCGGCTAAATGTGCTTGCGAAGGAGCATTTGGCTGCACTTCGGCAATTCGCTTAGCGAGCACCCAGAAGTGCCGTGCTCGGCGGCTTCAATCTTCGCCTGCTGCCCTCTGGAGAGAACTGAAGCCCAGCGAGGGCATTCAGCTTTGCTGCTCGTCAGCGTGTACGGTGCTGGCATGCACAACGTGCTGTGCACGGATTTGCCTCAGCTGCAGGTAGAATCATTCTCCTTCTCTTTCGACAGGCTCCGAAGTGCCCGTCTAGCTCTGGCTTAGAGAAATGTGCCGGGAAAGCAGCGCTTGAGCGGTTAGGTGTCCAAGCCTTTCGACAGAGCGCAAGCGGCTGGCCGACGGGAATGGCTCGTGAAGATCATGCTTTTGTGCCGGTCCCTGTTTCTGGGCGAGACCACTACTCGCCTCTTTGCTCTTTACGAGCCTGTCATGGGCGCGGGGGTACTTGGAGCTGCCAAGAACCGTGCAAAGAGCACCGCGATCTGAGGGCGTTGTGCAGGCTGTAAAAGGGGACTGCCCGGGAATGGGGTGCAAAGACAAGTTTCTCCCAGTTGCAGGGGCCAGCGCCGGCAAGCGTGTGCTTCTGGCACACTTCTCCGTGCGAGACGTAGCCGAGGAGCTTTGTGTTCCGATGCGGAGCACAGGAGAGGCAGAGTGTGCTGCCACGTAGCCCCGAGAGGGGACTGTTGTATGCGCCAGGCGTGTTTCGGCAGAAGCAGTGCTCTGGTGCGCCCCTCGGCCGGCAGAGCTTTCTGGGCGAGAAGCAGACGGCTGCTCGCCTCCGGGGCAGTGAAAGCGCCGCTCGCTATACGAAAAGCGAAGAACCAAGCTGCCGTGCACACGGCTTGTGTGCGCATCCTACAGGCTCCAAGGGAAAGCGGGGCTGCCACTCGCTTGCCTGGAAAAGCCACGCTAGCAGCAGAAGAAGGAGCTCCAAAGACAGCTCCTTGTGCTGCTACTTAGAGCAGCACCAAGCTTCCGTGGAAACAGCTGCTCTTCCCTTGAGCCTCCGAGCTGCAGAGACGATCACGCTAGATGCAGCAGAGGAGACAAGTACAGAGTGCACTGACGTGGCTTACGCGGGCGAAGGCGAAGGTGCAGCGCAGCACTGGCTTCGACTTCTCGAGCCTGTTTGCATGCTAGCAGCTGCTGGAAGTTGGCAAGGGTGATGCGAGCGTGAACAGTGTTGCCGGCATGTCCAGCTGAGAAGGAAGCTACAGAGCCTCAGTGGCTTGTGCTTGGAGACGGGCTGCTTCAAGAACGCCTCCTTTGTAGACGCCTCCTTCTGGCTCAGCTCAAGCTGCGTGGACTCTGCAACACTGAAGCTGTAAGAAACTGCTTCTTAGCCAGCTGCTGCGATGAAGTCTAAGGGCTGCGCCTTACTTCCTGAAGCAGCAAGACTCTTCTCGGCTAAATGTGCTTGCGAAGGAGCATTTGGCTGCACTTCGGCAATTCGCTTAGCGAGCACCCAGAAGTGCCGTGCTCGGCGGCTTCAATCTTCGCCTGCTGCCCTCTGGAGAGAACTGAAGCCCAGCGAGGGCATTCAGCTTTGCTGCTCATCAGCGTGTACGGTGCTGGCATGCACAACGTGCTGTGCACGGATTTGCCTCAGCTGCAGGTAGAATCATTCTCCTTCTCTTTCGACAGGCTCCGAAGTGCCCGTCTAGCTCTGGCTTAGAGAAATGTGCCGGGAAAGCAGCGCTTGAGCGGTTAGGTGTCCAAGCCTTTCGACAGAGCGCAAGCGGCTGGCCGACGGGAATGGCTCGTGAAGATCATGCTTTTGTGCCGGTCCCTGTTTCTGGGCGAGACCACTACTCGCCTCTTTGCTCTTTACGAGCCTGTCATGGGCGCGGGGGTACTTGGAGCTGCCAAGAACCGTGCAAAGAGCACCGCGATCTGAGGGCGTTGTGCAGGCTGTAAAAGGGGACTGCCCGGGAATGGGGTGCAAAGACAAGTTTCTCCCAGTTGCAGGGGCCAGCGCCGGCAAGCGTGTGCTTCTGGCACACTTCTCCGTGCGAGACGTAGCCGAGGAGCTTTGTGTTCCGATGCGGAGCACAGGAGAGGCAGAGTGTGCTGCCACGTAGCCCCGAGAGGGGACTGTTGTATGCGCCAGGCGTGTTTCGGCAGAAGCAGTGCTCTGGTGCGCCCCTCGGCCGGCAGAGCTTTCTGGGCGAGAAGCAGACGGCTGCTCGCCTCCGGGGCAGTGAAAGCGCCGCTCGCTATACGAAAAGCGAAGAACCAAGCTGCCGTGCACACGGCTTGTGTGCGCATCCTACAGGCTCCAAGGGAAAGCGGGGCTGCCACTCGCTTGCCTGGAAAAGCCACGCTAGCAGCAGAAGAAGGAGCTCCAAAGACAGCTCCTTGTGCTGCTACTTAGAGCAGCACCAAGCTTCCGTGGAAACAGCTGCTCTTCCCTTGAGCCTCCGAGCTGCAGAGACGATCACGCTAGATGCAGCAGAGGAGACAAGTACAGAGTGCACTGACGTGGCTTACGCGGGCGAAGGCGAAGGTGCAGCGCAGCACTGGCTTCGACTTCTCGAGCCTGTTTGCATGCTAGCAGCTGCTGGAAGTTGGCAAGGGTGATGCGAGCGTGAACAGTGTTGCCGGCATGTCCAGCTGAGAAGGAAGCTACAGAGCCTCAGTGGCTTGTGCTTGGAGACGGGCTGCTTCAAGAACGCCTCCTTTGTAGACGCCTCCTTCTGGCTCAGCTCAAGCTGCGTGGACTCTGCAACACTGAAGCTGTAAGAAACTGCTTCTTAGCCAGCTGCTGCGATGAAGTCTAAGGGCTGCGCCTTACTTCCTGAAGCAGCAAGACTCTTCTCGGCTAAATGTGCTTGCGAAGGAGCATTTGGCTGCACTTCGGCAATTCGCTTAGCGAGCACCCAGAAGTGCCGTGCTCGGCGGCTTCAATCTTCGCCTGCTGCCCTCTGGAGAGAACTGAAGCCCAGCGAGGGCATTCAGCTTTGCTGCTCATCAGCGTGTACGGTGCTGGCATGCACAACGTGCTGTGCACGGATTTGCCTCAGCTGCAGGTAGAATCATTCTCCTTCTCTTTCGACAGGCTCCGAAGTGCCCGTCTAGCTCTGGCTTAGAGAAATGTGCCGGGAAAGCAGCGCTTGAGCGGTTAGGTGTCCAAGCCTTTCGACAGAGCGCAAGCGGCTGGCCGACGGGAATGGCTCGTGAAGATCATGCTTTTGTGCCGGTCCCTGTTTCTGGGCGAGACCACTGCTCGCCTCTTTGCTCTTTACGAGCCTGTCATGGGCGCGGGGGTACTTGGAGCTGCCAAGAACCGTGCAAAGAGCACCGCGATCTGAGGGCGTTGTGCAGGCTGTAAAAGGGGACTGCCCGGGAATGGGGTGCAAAGACAAGTTTCTCCCAGTTGCAGGGGCCAGCGCCGGCAAGCGTGTGCTTCTGGCACACTTCTCCGTGCGAGACGTAGCCGAGGAGCTTTGTGTTCCGATGCGGAGCACAGGAGAGGCAGAGTGTGCTGCCACGTAGCCCCGAGAGGGGACTGTTGTATGCGCCAGGCGTGTTTCGGCAGAAGCAGTGCTCTGGTGCGCCCCTCGGCCGGCAGAGCTTTCTGGGCGAGAAGCAGACGGCTGCTCGCCTCCGGGGCAGTGAAAGCGCCGCTCGCTATACGAAAAGCGAAGAACCAAGCTGCCGTGCACACGGCTTGTGTGCGCATCCTACAGGCTCCAAGGGAAAGCGGGGCTGCCACTCGCTTGCCTGGAAAAGCCACGCTAGCAGCAGAAGAAGGAGCTCCAAAGACAGCTCCTTGTGCTGCTACTTAGAGCAGCACCAAGCTTCCGTGGAAACAGCTGCTCTTCCCTTGAGCCTCCGAGCTGCAGAGACGATCACGCTAGATGCAGCAGAGGAGACAAGTACAGAGTGCACTGACGTGGCTTACGCGGGCGAAGGCGAAGGTGCAGCGCAGCACTGGCTTCGACTTCTCGAGCCTGTTTGCATGCTAGCAGCTGCTGGAAGTTGGCAAGGGTGATGCGAGCGTGAACAGTGTTGCCGGCATGTCCAGCTGAGAAGGAAGCTACAGAGCCTCAGTGGCTTGTGCTTGGAGACGGGCTGCTTCAAGAACGCCTCCTTTGTAGACGCCTCCTTCTGGCTCAGCTCAAGCTGCGTGGACTCTGCAACACTGAAGCTGTAAGAAACTGCTTCTTAGCCAGCTGCTGCGATGAAGTCTAAGGGCTGCGCCTTACTTCCTGAAGCAGCAAGACTCTTCTCGGCTAAATGTGCTTGCGAAGGAGCATTTGGCTGCACTTCGGCAATTCGCTTAGCGAGCACCCAGAAGTGCCGTGCTCGGCGGCTTCAATCTTCGCCTGCTGCCCTCTGGAGAGAACTGAAGCCCAGCGAGGGCATTCAGCTTTGCTGCTCATCAGCGTGTACGGTGCTGGCATGCACAACGTGCTGTGCACGGATTTGCCTCAGCTGCAGGTAGAATCATTCTCCTTCTCTTTCGACAGGCTCCGAAGTGCCCGTCTAGCTCTGGCTTAGAGAAATGTGCCGGGAAAGCAGCGCTTGAGCGGTTAGGTGTCCAAGCCTTTCGACAGAGCGCAAGCGGCTGGCCGACGGGAATGGCTCGTGAAGATCATGCTTTTGTGCCGGTCCCTGTTTCTGGGCGAGACCACTGCTCGCCTCTTTGCTCTTTACGAGCCTGTCATGGGCGCGGGGGTACTTGGAGCTGCCAAGAACCGTGCAAAGAGCACCGCGATCTGAGGGCGTTGTGCAGGCTGTAAAAGGGGACTGCCCGGGAATGGGGTGCAAAGACAAGTTTCTCCCAGTTGCAGGGGCCAGCGCCGGCAAGCGTGTGCTTCTGGCACACTTCTCCGTGCGAGACGTAGCCGAGGAGCTTTGTGTTCCGATGCGGAGCACAGGAGAGGCAGAGTGTGCTGCCACGTAGCCCCGAGAGGGGACTGTTGTATGCGCCAGGCGTGTTTCGGCAGAAGCAGTGCTCTGGTGCGCCCCTCGGCCGGCAGAGCTTTCTGGGCGAGAAGCAGACGGCTGCTCGCCTCCGGGGCAGTGAAAGCGCCGCTCGCTATACGAAAAGCGAAGAACCAAGCTGCCGTGCACACGGCTTGTGTGCGCATCCTACAGGCTCCAAGGGAAAGCGGGGCTGCCACTCGCTTGCCTGGAAAAGCCACGCTAGCAGCAGAAGAAGGAGCTCCAAAGACAGCTCCTTGTGCTGCTACTTAGAGCAGCACCAAGCTTCCGTGGAAACAGCTGCTCTTCCCTTGAGCCTCCGAGCTGCAGAGACGATCACGCTAGATGCAGCAGAGGAGACAAGTACAGAGTGCACTGACGTGGCTTACGCGGGCGAAGGCGAAGGTGCAGCGCAGCACTGGCTTCGACTTCTCGAGCCTGTTTGCATGCTAGCAGCTGCTGGAAGTTGGCAAGGGTGATGCGAGCGTGAACAGTGTTGCCGGCATGTCCAGCTGAGAAGGAAGCTACAGAGCCTCAGTGGCTTGTGCTTGGAGACGGGCTGCTTCAAGAACGCCTCCTTTGTAGACGCCTCCTTCTGGCTCAGCTCAAGCTGCGTGGACTCTGCAACACTGAAGCTGTAAGAAACTGCTTCTTAGCCAGCTGCTGCGATGAAGTCTAAGGGCTGCGCCTTACTTCCTGAAGCAGCAAGACTCTTCTCGGCTAAATGTGCTTGCGAAGGAGCATTTGGCTGCACTTCGGCAATTCGCTTAGCGAGCACCCAGAAGTGCCGTGCTCGGCGGCTTCAATCTTCGCCTGCTGCCCTCTGGAGAGAACTGAAGCCCAGCGAGGGCATTCAGCTTTGCTGCTCGTCAGCGTGTACGGTGCTGGCATGCACAACGTGCTGTGCACGGATTTGCCTCAGCTGCAGGTAGAATCATTCTCCTTCTCTTTCGACAGGCTCCGAAGTGCCCGTCTAGCTCTGGCTTAGAGAAATGTGCCGGGAAAGCAGCGCTTGAGCGGTTAGGTGTCCAAGCCTTTCGACAGAGCGCAAGCGGCTGGCCGACGGGAATGGCTCGTGAAGATCATGCTTTTGTGCCGGTCCCTGTTTCTGGGCGAGACCACTGCTCGCCTCTTTGCTCTTTACGAGCCTGTCATGGGCGCGGGGGTACTTGGAGCTGCCAAGAACCGTGCAAAGAGCACCGCGATCTGAGGGCGTTGTGCAGGCTGTAAAAGGGGACTGCCCGGGAATGGGGTGCAAAGACAAGTTTCTCCCAGTTGCAGGGGCCAGCGCCGGCAAGCGTGTGCTTCTGGCACACTTCTCCGTGCGAGACGTAGCCGAGGAGCTTTGTGTTCCGATGCGGAGCACAGGAGAGGCAGAGTGTGCTGCCACGTAGCCCCGAGAGGGGACTGTTGTATGCGCCAGGCGTGTTTCGGCAGAAGCAGTGCTCTGGTGCGCCCCTCGGCCGGCAGAGCTTTCTGGGCGAGAAGCAGACGGCTGCTCGCCTCCGGGGCAGTGAAAGCGCCGCTCGCTATACGAAAAGCGAAGAACCAAGCTGCCGTGCACACGGCTTGTGTGCGCATCCTACAGGCTCCAAGGGAAAGCGGGGCTGCCACTCGCTTGCCTGGAAAAGCCACGCTAGCAGCAGAAGAAGGAGCTCCAAAGACAGCTCCTTGTGCTGCTACTTAGAGCAGCACCAAGCTTCCGTGGAAACAGCTGCTCTTCCCTTGAGCCTCCGAGCTGCAGAGACGATCACGCTAGATGCAGCAGAGGAGACAAGTACAGAGTGCACTGACGTGGCTTACGCGGGCGAAGGCGAAGGTGCAGCGCAGCACTGGCTTCGACTTCTCGAGCCTGTTTGCATGCTAGCAGCTGCTGGAAGTTGGCAAGGGTGATGCGAGCGTGAACAGTGTTGCCGGCATGTCCAGCTGAGAAGGAAGCTACAGAGCCTCAGTGGCTTGTGCTTGGAGACGGGCTGCTTCAAGAACGCCTCCTTTGTAGACGCCTCCTTCTGGCTCAGCTCAAGCTGCGTGGACTCTGCAACACTGAAGCTGTAAGAAACTGCTTCTTAGCCAGCTGCTGCGATGAAGTCTAAGGGCTGCGCCTTACTTCCTGAAGCAGCAAGACTCTTCTCGGCTAAATGTGCTTGCGAAGGAGCATTTGGCTGCACTTCGGCAATTCGCTTAGCGAGCACCCAGAAGTGCCGTGCTCGGCGGCTTCAATCTTCGCCTGCTGCCCTCTGGAGAGAACTGAAGCCCAGCGAGGGCATTCAGCTTTGCTGCTCGTCAGCGTGTACGGTGCTGGCATGCACAACGTGCTGTGCACGGATTTGCCTCAGCTGCAGGTAGAATCATTCTCCTTCTCTTTCGACAGGCTCCGAAGTGCCCGTCTAGCTCTGGCTTAGAGAAATGTGCCGGGAAAGCAGCGCTTGAGCGGTTAGGTGTCCAAGCCTTTCGACAGAGCGCAAGCGGCTGGCCGACGGGAATGGCTCGTGAAGATCATGCTTTTGTGCCGGTCCCTGTTTCTGGGCGAGACCACTGCTCGCCTCTTTGCTCTTTACGAGCCTGTCATGGGCGCGGGGGTACTTGGAGCTGCCAAGAACCGTGCAAAGAGCACCGCGATCTGAGGGCGTTGTGCAGGCTGTAAAAGGGGACTGCCCGGGAATGGGGTGCAAAGACAAGTTTCTCCCAGTTGCAGGGGCCAGCGCCGGCAAGCGTGTGCTTCTGGCACACTTCTCCGTGCGAGACGTAGCCGAGGAGCTTTGTGTTCCGATGCGGAGCACAGGAGAGGCAGAGTGTGCTGCCACGTAGCCCCGAGAGGGGACTGTTGTATGCGCCAGGCGTGTTTCGGCAGAAGCAGTGCTCTGGTGCGCCCCTCGGCCGGCAGAGCTTTCTGGGCGAGAAGCAGACGGCTGCTCGCCTCCGGGGCAGTGAAAGCGCCGCTCGCTATACGAAAAGCGAAGAACCAAGCTGCCGTGCACACGGCTTGTGTGCGCATCCTACAGGCTCCAAGGGAAAGCGGGGCTGCCACTCGCTTGCCTGGAAAAGCCACGCTAGCAGCAGAAGAAGGAGCTCCAAAGACAGCTCCTTGTGCTGCTACTTAGAGCAGCACCAAGCTTCCGTGGAAACAGCTGCTCTTCCCTTGAGCCTCCGAGCTGCAGAGACGATCACGCTAGATGCAGCAGAGGAGACAAGTACAGAGTGCACTGACGTGGCTTACGCGGGCGAAGGCGAAGGTGCAGCGCAGCACTGGCTTCGACTTCTCGAGCCTGTTTGCATGCTAGCAGCTGCTGGAAGTTGGCAAGGGTGATGCGAGCGTGAACAGTGTTGCCGGCATGTCCAGCTGAGAAGGAAGCTACAGAGCCTCAGTGGCTTGTGCTTGGAGACGGGCTGCTTCAAGAACGCCTCCTTTGTAGACGCCTCCTTCTGGCTCAGCTCAAGCTGCGTGGACTCTGCAACACTGAAGCTGTAAGAAACTGCTTCTTAGCCAGCTGCTGCGATGAAGTCTAAGGGCTGCGCCTTACTTCCTGAAGCAGCAAGACTCTTCTCGGCTAAATGTGCTTGCGAAGGAGCATTTGGCTGCACTTCGGCAATTCGCTTAGCGAGCACCCAGAAGTGCCGTGCTCGGCGGCTTCAATCTTCGCCTGCTGCCCTCTGGAGAGAACTGAAGCCCAGCGAGGGCATTCAGCTTTGCTGCTCATCAGCGTGTACGGTGCTGGCATGCACAACGTGCTGTGCACGGATTTGCCTCAGCTGCAGGTAGAATCATTCTCCTTCTCTTTCGACAGGCTCCGAAGTGCCCGTCTAGCTCTGGCTTAGAGAAATGTGCCGGGAAAGCAGCGCTTGAGCGGTTAGGTGTCCAAGCCTTTCGACAGAGCGCAAGCGGCTGGCCGACGGGAATGGCTCGTGAAGATCATGCTTTTGTGCCGGTCCCTGTTTCTGGGCGAGACCACTACTCGCCTCTTTGCTCTTTACGAGCCTGTCATGGGCGCGGGGGTACTTGGAGCTGCCAAGAACCGTGCAAAGAGCACCGCGATCTGAGGGCGTTGTGCAGGCTGTAAAAGGGGACTGCCCGGGAATGGGGTGCAAAGACAAGTTTCTCCCAGTTGCAGGGGCCAGCGCCGGCAAGCGTGTGCTTCTGGCACACTTCTCCGTGCGAGACGTAGCCGAGGAGCTTTGTGTTCCGATGCGGAGCACAGGAGAGGCAGAGTGTGCTGCCACGTAGCCCCGAGAGGGGACTGTTGTATGCGCCAGGCGTGTTTCGGCAGAAGCAGTGCTCTGGTGCGCCCCTCGGCCGGCAGAGCTTTCTGGGCGAGAAGCAGACGGCTGCTCGCCTCCGGGGCAGTGAAAGCGCCGCTCGCTATACGAAAAGCGAAGAACCAAGCTGCCGTGCACACGGCTTGTGTGCGCATCCTACAGGCTCCAAGGGAAAGCGGGGCTGCCACTCGCTTGCCTGGAAAAGCCACGCTAGCAGCAGAAGAAGGAGCTCCAAAGACAGCTCCTTGTGCTGCTACTTAGAGCAGCACCAAGCTTCCGTGGAAACAGCTGCTCTTCCCTTGAGCCTCCGAGCTGCAGAGACGATCACGCTAGATGCAGCAGAGGAGACAAGTACAGAGTGCACTGACGTGGCTTACGCGGGCGAAGGCGAAGGTGCAGCGCAGCACTGGCTTCGACTTCTCGAGCCTGTTTGCATGCTAGCAGCTGCTGGAAGTTGGCAAGGGTGATGCGAGCGTGAACAGTGTTGCCGGCATGTCCAGCTGAGAAGGAAGCTACAGAGCCTCAGTGGCTTGTGCTTGGAGACGGGCTGCTTCAAGAACGCCTCCTTTGTAGACGCCTCCTTCTGGCTCAGCTCAAGCTGCGTGGACTCTGCAACACTGAAGCTGTAAGAAACTGCTTCTTAGCCAGCTGCTGCGATGAAGTCTAAGGGCTGCGCCTTACTTCCTGAAGCAGCAAGACTCTTCTCGGCTAAATGTGCTTGCGAAGGAGCATTTGGCTGCACTTCGGCAATTCGCTTAGCGAGCACCCAGAAGTGCCGTGCTCGGCGGCTTCAATCTTCGCCTGCTGCCCTCTGGAGAGAACTGAAGCCCAGCGAGGGCATTCAGCTTTGCTGCTCATCAGCGTGTACGGTGCTGGCATGCACAACGTGCTGTGCACGGATTTGCCTCAGCTGCAGGTAGAATCATTCTCCTTCTCTTTCGACAGGCTCCGAAGTGCCCGTCTAGCTCTGGCTTAGAGAAATGTGCCGGGAAAGCAGCGCTTGAGCGGTTAGGTGTCCAAGCCTTTCGACAGAGCGCAAGCGGCTGGCCGACGGGAATGGCTCGTGAAGATCATGCTTTTGTGCCGGTCCCTGTTTCTGGGCGAGACCACTACTCGCCTCTTTGCTCTTTACGAGCCTGTCATGGGCGCGGGGGTACTTGGAGCTGCCAAGAACCGTGCAAAGAGCACCGCGATCTGAGGGCGTTGTGCAGGCTGTAAAAGGGGACTGCCCGGGAATGGGGTGCAAAGACAAGTTTCTCCCAGTTGCAGGGGCCAGCGCCGGCAAGCGTGTGCTTCTGGCACACTTCTCCGTGCGAGACGTAGCCGAGGAGCTTTGTGTTCCGATGCGGAGCACAGGAGAGGCAGAGTGTGCTGCCACGTAGCCCCGAGAGGGGACTGTTGTATGCGCCAGGCGTGTTTCGGCAGAAGCAGTGCTCTGGTGCGCCCCTCGGCCGGCAGAGCTTTCTGGGCGAGAAGCAGACGGCTGCTCGCCTCCGGGGCAGTGAAAGCGCCGCTCGCTATACGAAAAGCGAAGAACCAAGCTGCCGTGCACACGGCTTGTGTGCGCATCCTACAGGCTCCAAGGGAAAGCGGGGCTGCCACTCGCTTGCCTGGAAAAGCCACGCTAGCAGCAGAAGAAGGAGCTCCAAAGACAGCTCCTTGTGCTGCTACTTAGAGCAGCACCAAGCTTCCGTGGAAACAGCTGCTCTTCCCTTGAGCCTCCGAGCTGCAGAGACGATCACGCTAGATGCAGCAGAGGAGACAAGTACAGAGTGCACTGACGTGGCTTACGCGGGCGAAGGCGAAGGTGCAGCGCAGCACTGGCTTCGACTTCTCGAGCCTGTTTGCATGCTAGCAGCTGCTGGAAGTTGGCAAGGGTGATGCGAGCGTGAACAGTGTTGCCGGCATGTCCAGCTGAGAAGGAAGCTACAGAGCCTCAGTGGCTTGTGCTTGGAGACGGGCTGCTTCAAGAACGCCTCCTTTGTAGACGCCTCCTTCTGGCTCAGCTCAAGCTGCGTGGACTCTGCAACACTGAAGCTGTAAGAAACTGCTTCTTAGCCAGCTGCTGCGATGAAGTCTAAGGGCTGCGCCTTACTTCCTGAAGCAGCAAGACTCTTCTCGGCTAAATGTGCTTGCGAAGGAGCATTTGGCTGCACTTCGGCAATTCGCTTAGCGAGCACCCAGAAGTGCCGTGCTCGGCGGCTTCAATCTTCGCCTGCTGCCCTCTGGAGAGAACTGAAGCCCAGCGAGGGCATTCAGCTTTGCTGCTCGTCAGCGTGTACGGTGCTGGCATGCACAACGTGCTGTGCACGGATTTGCCTCAGCTGCAGGTAGAATCATTCTCCTTCTCTTTCGACAGGCTCCGAAGTGCCCGTCTAGCTCTGGCTTAGAGAAATGTGCCGGGAAAGCAGCGCTTGAGCGGTTAGGTGTCCAAGCCTTTCGACAGAGCGCAAGCGGCTGGCCGACGGGAATGGCTCGTGAAGATCATGCTTTTGTGCCGGTCCCTGTTTCTGGGCGAGACCACTACTCGCCTCTTTGCTCTTTACGAGCCTGTCATGGGCGCGGGGGTACTTGGAGCTGCCAAGAACCGTGCAAAGAGCACCGCGATCTGAGGGCGTTGTGCAGGCTGTAAAAGGGGACTGCCCGGGAATGGGGTGCAAAGACAAGTTTCTCCCAGTTGCAGGGGCCAGCGCCGGCAAGCGTGTGCTTCTGGCACACTTCTCCGTGCGAGACGTAGCCGAGGAGCTTTGTGTTCCGATGCGGAGCACAGGAGAGGCAGAGTGTGCTGCCACGTAGCCCCGAGAGGGGACTGTTGTATGCGCCAGGCGTGTTTCGGCAGAAGCAGTGCTCTGGTGCGCCCCTCGGCCGGCAGAGCTTTCTGGGCGAGAAGCAGACGGCTGCTCGCCTCCGGGGCAGTGAAAGCGCCGCTCGCTATACGAAAAGCGAAGAACCAAGCTGCCGTGCACACGGCTTGTGTGCGCATCCTACAGGCTCCAAGGGAAAGCGGGGCTGCCACTCGCTTGCCTGGAAAAGCCACGCTAGCAGCAGAAGAAGGAGCTCCAAAGACAGCTCCTTGTGCTGCTACTTAGAGCAGCACCAAGCTTCCGTGGAAACAGCTGCTCTTCCCTTGAGCCTCCGAGCTGCAGAGACGATCACGCTAGATGCAGCAGAGGAGACAAGTACAGAGTGCACTGACGTGGCTTACGCGGGCGAAGGCGAAGGTGCAGCGCAGCACTGGCTTCGACTTCTCGAGCCTGTTTGCATGCTAGCAGCTGCTGGAAGTTGGCAAGGGTGATGCGAGCGTGAACAGTGTTGCCGGCATGTCCAGCTGAGAAGGAAGCTACAGAGCCTCAGTGGCTTGTGCTTGGAGACGGGCTGCTTCAAGAACGCCTCCTTTGTAGACGCCTCCTTCTGGCTCAGCTCAAGCTGCGTGGACTCTGCAACACTGAAGCTGTAAGAAACTGCTTCTTAGCCAGCTGCTGCGATGAAGTCTAAGGGCTGCGCCTTACTTCCTGAAGCAGCAAGACTCTTCTCGGCTAAATGTGCTTGCGAAGGAGCATTTGGCTGCACTTCGGCAATTCGCTTAGCGAGCACCCAGAAGTGCCGTGCTCGGCGGCTTCAATCTTCGCCTGCTGCCCTCTGGAGAGAACTGAAGCCCAGCGAGGGCATTCAGCTTTGCTGCTCGTCAGCGTGTACGGTGCTGGCATGCACAACGTGCTGTGCACGGATTTGCCTCAGCTGCAGGTAGAATCATTCTCCTTCTCTTTCGACAGGCTCCGAAGTGCCCGTCTAGCTCTGGCTTAGAGAAATGTGCCGGGAAAGCAGCGCTTGAGCGGTTAGGTGTCCAAGCCTTTCGACAGAGCGCAAGCGGCTGGCCGACGGGAATGGCTCGTGAAGATCATGCTTTTGTGCCGGTCCCTGTTTCTGGGCGAGACCACTACTCGCCTCTTTGCTCTTTACGAGCCTGTCATGGGCGCGGGGGTACTTGGAGCTGCCAAGAACCGTGCAAAGAGCACCGCGATCTGAGGGCGTTGTGCAGGCTGTAAAAGGGGACTGCCCGGGAATGGGGTGCAAAGACAAGTTTCTCCCAGTTGCAGGGGCCAGCGCCGGCAAGCGTGTGCTTCTGGCACACTTCTCCGTGCGAGACGTAGCCGAGGAGCTTTGTGTTCCGATGCGGAGCACAGGAGAGGCAGAGTGTGCTGCCACGTAGCCCCGAGAGGGGACTGTTGTATGCGCCAGGCGTGTTTCGGCAGAAGCAGTGCTCTGGTGCGCCCCTCGGCCGGCAGAGCTTTCTGGGCGAGAAGCAGACGGCTGCTCGCCTCCGGGGCAGTGAAAGCGCCGCTCGCTATACGAAAAGCGAAGAACCAAGCTGCCGTGCACACGGCTTGTGTGCGCATCCTACAGGCTCCAAGGGAAAGCGGGGCTGCCACTCGCTTGCCTGGAAAAGCCACGCTAGCAGCAGAAGAAGGAGCTCCAAAGACAGCTCCTTGTGCTGCTACTTAGAGCAGCACCAAGCTTCCGTGGAAACAGCTGCTCTTCCCTTGAGCCTCCGAGCTGCAGAGACGATCACGCTAGATGCAGCAGAGGAGACAAGTACAGAGTGCACTGACGTGGCTTACGCGGGCGAAGGCGAAGGTGCAGCGCAGCACTGGCTTCGACTTCTCGAGCCTGTTTGCATGCTAGCAGCTGCTGGAAGTTGGCAAGGGTGATGCGAGCGTGAACAGTGTTGCCGGCATGTCCAGCTGAGAAGGAAGCTACAGAGCCTCAGTGGCTTGTGCTTGGAGACGGGCTGCTTCAAGAACGCCTCCTTTGTAGACGCCTCCTTCTGGCTCAGCTCAAGCTGCGTGGACTCTGCAACACTGAAGCTGTAAGAAACTGCTTCTTAGCCAGCTGCTGCGATGAAGTCTAAGGGCTGCGCCTTACTTCCTGAAGCAGCAAGACTCTTCTCGGCTAAATGTGCTTGCGAAGGAGCATTTGGCTGCACTTCGGCAATTCGCTTAGCGAGCACCCAGAAGTGCCGTGCTCGGCGGCTTCAATCTTCGCCTGCTGCCCTCTGGAGAGAACTGAAGCCCAGCGAGGGCATTCAGCTTTGCTGCTCATCAGCGTGTACGGTGCTGGCATGCACAACGTGCTGTGCACGGATTTGCCTCAGCTGCAGGTAGAATCATTCTCCTTCTCTTTCGACAGGCTCCGAAGTGCCCGTCTAGCTCTGGCTTAGAGAAATGTGCCGGGAAAGCAGCGCTTGAGCGGTTAGGTGTCCAAGCCTTTCGACAGAGCGCAAGCGGCTGGCCGACGGGAATGGCTCGTGAAGATCATGCTTTTGTGCCGGTCCCTGTTTCTGGGCGAGACCACTACTCGCCTCTTTGCTCTTTACGAGCCTGTCATGGGCGCGGGGGTACTTGGAGCTGCCAAGAACCGTGCAAAGAGCACCGCGATCTGAGGGCGTTGTGCAGGCTGTAAAAGGGGACTGCCCGGGAATGGGGTGCAAAGACAAGTTTCTCCCAGTTGCAGGGGCCAGCGCCGGCAAGCGTGTGCTTCTGGCACACTTCTCCGTGCGAGACGTAGCCGAGGAGCTTTGTGTTCCGATGCGGAGCACAGGAGAGGCAGAGTGTGCTGCCACGTAGCCCCGAGAGGGGACTGTTGTATGCGCCAGGCGTGTTTCGGCAGAAGCAGTGCTCTGGTGCGCCCCTCGGCCGGCAGAGCTTTCTGGGCGAGAAGCAGACGGCTGCTCGCCTCCGGGGCAGTGAAAGCGCCGCTCGCTATACGAAAAGCGAAGAACCAAGCTGCCGTGCACACGGCTTGTGTGCGCATCCTACAGGCTCCAAGGGAAAGCGGGGCTGCCACTCGCTTGCCTGGAAAAGCCACGCTAGCAGCAGAAGAAGGAGCTCCAAAGACAGCTCCTTGTGCTGCTACTTAGAGCAGCACCAAGCTTCCGTGGAAACAGCTGCTCTTCCCTTGAGCCTCCGAGCTGCAGAGACGATCACGCTAGATGCAGCAGAGGAGACAAGTACAGAGTGCACTGACGTGGCTTACGCGGGCGAAGGCGAAGGTGCAGCGCAGCACTGGCTTCGACTTCTCGAGCCTGTTTGCATGCTAGCAGCTGCTGGAAGTTGGCAAGGGTGATGCGAGCGTGAACAGTGTTGCCGGCATGTCCAGCTGAGAAGGAAGCTACAGAGCCTCAGTGGCTTGTGCTTGGAGACGGGCTGCTTCAAGAACGCCTCCTTTGTAGACGCCTCCTTCTGGCTCAGCTCAAGCTGCGTGGACTCTGCAACACTGAAGCTGTAAGAAACTGCTTCTTAGCCAGCTGCTGCGATGAAGTCTAAGGGCTGCGCCTTACTTCCTGAAGCAGCAAGACTCTTCTCGGCTAAATGTGCTTGCGAAGGAGCATTTGGCTGCACTTCGGCAATTCGCTTAGCGAGCACCCAGAAGTGCCGTGCTCGGCGGCTTCAATCTTCGCCTGCTGCCCTCTGGAGAGAACTGAAGCCCAGCGAGGGCATTCAGCTTTGCTGCTCGTCAGCGTGTACGGTGCTGGCATGCACAACGTGCTGTGCACGGATTTGCCTCAGCTGCAGGTAGAATCATTCTCCTTCTCTTTCGACAGGCTCCGAAGTGCCCGTCTAGCTCTGGCTTAGAGAAATGTGCCGGGAAAGCAGCGCTTGAGCGGTTAGGTGTCCAAGCCTTTCGACAGAGCGCAAGCGGCTGGCCGACGGGAATGGCTCGTGAAGATCATGCTTTTGTGCCGGTCCCTGTTTCTGGGCGAGACCACTACTCGCCTCTTTGCTCTTTACGAGCCTGTCATGGGCGCGGGGGTACTTGGAGCTGCCAAGAACCGTGCAAAGAGCACCGCGATCTGAGGGCGTTGTGCAGGCTGTAAAAGGGGACTGCCCGGGAATGGGGTGCAAAGACAAGTTTCTCCCAGTTGCAGGGGCCAGCGCCGGCAAGCGTGTGCTTCTGGCACACTTCTCCGTGCGAGACGTAGCCGAGGAGCTTTGTGTTCCGATGCGGAGCACAGGAGAGGCAGAGTGTGCTGCCACGTAGCCCCGAGAGGGGACTGTTGTATGCGCCAGGCGTGTTTCGGCAGAAGCAGTGCTCTGGTGCGCCCCTCGGCCGGCAGAGCTTTCTGGGCGAGAAGCAGACGGCTGCTCGCCTCCGGGGCAGTGAAAGCGCCGCTCGCTATACGAAAAGCGAAGAACCAAGCTGCCGTGCACACGGCTTGTGTGCGCATCCTACAGGCTCCAAGGGAAAGCGGGGCTGCCACTCGCTTGCCTGGAAAAGCCACGCTAGCAGCAGAAGAAGGAGCTCCAAAGACAGCTCCTTGTGCTGCTACTTAGAGCAGCACCAAGCTTCCGTGGAAACAGCTGCTCTTCCCTTGAGCCTCCGAGCTGCAGAGACGATCACGCTAGATGCAGCAGAGGAGACAAGTACAGAGTGCACTGACGTGGCTTACGCGGGCGAAGGCGAAGGTGCAGCGCAGCACTGGCTTCGACTTCTCGAGCCTGTTTGCATGCTAGCAGCTGCTGGAAGTTGGCAAGGGTGATGCGAGCGTGAACAGTGTTGCCGGCATGTCCAGCTGAGAAGGAAGCTACAGAGCCTCAGTGGCTTGTGCTTGGAGACGGGCTGCTTCAAGAACGCCTCCTTTGTAGACGCCTCCTTCTGGCTCAGCTCAAGCTGCGTGGACTCTGCAACACTGAAGCTGTAAGAAACTGCTTCTTAGCCAGCTGCTGCGATGAAGTCTAAGGGCTGCGCCTTACTTCCTGAAGCAGCAAGACTCTTCTCGGCTAAATGTGCTTGCGAAGGAGCATTTGGCTGCACTTCGGCAATTCGCTTAGCGAGCACCCAGAAGTGCCGTGCTCGGCGGCTTCAATCTTCGCCTGCTGCCCTCTGGAGAGAACTGAAGCCCAGCGAGGGCATTCAGCTTTGCTGCTCGTCAGCGTGTACGGTGCTGGCATGCACAACGTGCTGTGCACGGATTTGCCTCAGCTGCAGGTAGAATCATTCTCCTTCTCTTTCGACAGGCTCCGAAGTGCCCGTCTAGCTCTGGCTTAGAGAAATGTGCCGGGAAAGCAGCGCTTGAGCGGTTAGGTGTCCAAGCCTTTCGACAGAGCGCAAGCGGCTGGCCGACGGGAATGGCTCGTGAAGATCATGCTTTTGTGCCGGTCCCTGTTTCTGGGCGAGACCACTACTCGCCTCTTTGCTCTTTACGAGCCTGTCATGGGCGCGGGGGTACTTGGAGCTGCCAAGAACCGTGCAAAGAGCACCGCGATCTGAGGGCGTTGTGCAGGCTGTAAAAGGGGACTGCCCGGGAATGGGGTGCAAAGACAAGTTTCTCCCAGTTGCAGGGGCCAGCGCCGGCAAGCGTGTGCTTCTGGCACACTTCTCCGTGCGAGACGTAGCCGAGGAGCTTTGTGTTCCGATGCGGAGCACAGGAGAGGCAGAGTGTGCTGCCACGTAGCCCCGAGAGGGGACTGTTGTATGCGCCAGGCGTGTTTCGGCAGAAGCAGTGCTCTGGTGCGCCCCTCGGCCGGCAGAGCTTTCTGGGCGAGAAGCAGACGGCTGCTCGCCTCCGGGGCAGTGAAAGCGCCGCTCGCTATACGAAAAGCGAAGAACCAAGCTGCCGTGCACACGGCTTGTGTGCGCATCCTACAGGCTCCAAGGGAAAGCGGGGCTGCCACTCGCTTGCCTGGAAAAGCCACGCTAGCAGCAGAAGAAGGAGCTCCAAAGACAGCTCCTTGTGCTGCTACTTAGAGCAGCACCAAGCTTCCGTGGAAACAGCTGCTCTTCCCTTGAGCCTCCGAGCTGCAGAGACGATCACGCTAGATGCAGCAGAGGAGACAAGTACAGAGTGCACTGACGTGGCTTACGCGGGCGAAGGCGAAGGTGCAGCGCAGCACTGGCTTCGACTTCTCGAGCCTGTTTGCATGCTAGCAGCTGCTGGAAGTTGGCAAGGGTGATGCGAGCGTGAACAGTGTTGCCGGCATGTCCAGCTGAGAAGGAAGCTACAGAGCCTCAGTGGCTTGTGCTTGGAGACGGGCTGCTTCAAGAACGCCTCCTTTGTAGACGCCTCCTTCTGGCTCAGCTCAAGCTGCGTGGACTCTGCAACACTGAAGCTGTAAGAAACTGCTTCTTAGCCAGCTGCTGCGATGAAGTCTAAGGGCTGCGCCTTACTTCCTGAAGCAGCAAGACTCTTCTCGGCTAAATGTGCTTGCGAAGGAGCATTTGGCTGCACTTCGGCAATTCGCTTAGCGAGCACCCAGAAGTGCCGTGCTCGGCGGCTTCAATCTTCGCCTGCTGCCCTCTGGAGAGAACTGAAGCCCAGCGAGGGCATTCAGCTTTGCTGCTCATCAGCGTGTACGGTGCTGGCATGCACAACGTGCTGTGCACGGATTTGCCTCAGCTGCAGGTAGAATCATTCTCCTTCTCTTTCGACAGGCTCCGAAGTGCCCGTCTAGCTCTGGCTTAGAGAAATGTGCCGGGAAAGCAGCGCTTGAGCGGTTAGGTGTCCAAGCCTTTCGACAGAGCGCAAGCGGCTGGCCGACGGGAATGGCTCGTGAAGATCATGCTTTTGTGCCGGTCCCTGTTTCTGGGCGAGACCACTACTCGCCTCTTTGCTCTTTACGAGCCTGTCATGGGCGCGGGGGTACTTGGAGCTGCCAAGAACCGTGCAAAGAGCACCGCGATCTGAGGGCGTTGTGCAGGCTGTAAAAGGGGACTGCCCGGGAATGGGGTGCAAAGACAAGTTTCTCCCAGTTGCAGGGGCCAGCGCCGGCAAGCGTGTGCTTCTGGCACACTTCTCCGTGCGAGACGTAGCCGAGGAGCTTTGTGTTCCGATGCGGAGCACAGGAGAGGCAGAGTGTGCTGCCACGTAGCCCCGAGAGGGGACTGTTGTATGCGCCAGGCGTGTTTCGGCAGAAGCAGTGCTCTGGTGCGCCCCTCGGCCGGCAGAGCTTTCTGGGCGAGAAGCAGACGGCTGCTCGCCTCCGGGGCAGTGAAAGCGCCGCTCGCTATACGAAAAGCGAAGAACCAAGCTGCCGTGCACACGGCTTGTGTGCGCATCCTACAGGCTCCAAGGGAAAGCGGGGCTGCCACTCGCTTGCCTGGAAAAGCCACGCTAGCAGCAGAAGAAGGAGCTCCAAAGACAGCTCCTTGTGCTGCTACTTAGAGCAGCACCAAGCTTCCGTGGAAACAGCTGCTCTTCCCTTGAGCCTCCGAGCTGCAGAGACGATCACGCTAGATGCAGCAGAGGAGACAAGTACAGAGTGCACTGACGTGGCTTACGCGGGCGAAGGCGAAGGTGCAGCGCAGCACTGGCTTCGACTTC